>NW_007727737.1:26756-28320 GCF_000696425.1 Galeopterus variegatus | reverse complement strand
TGTCTTCTTTTCTTCCAGAGCCTTCAAATTCACTGTGCTCTTAATAGATCTGCCTTCTTTTGACATATACTGAATGCAGCTAAAATGCAATTTTCAGCAAAAACAACTCCCCGTTGTACGTATGCACAGGTGCCTGACGGGTACTTCTGGGAAATAGCACCTTGAAGCCTAAACCTGCAGGAGCGGAGACAATAAAAGTTAGATTTACTGCTACCTTGTGTCAGGAATTTAGCATTGTTTTAAAGCATCACCACTAATAACTGTGGGAAAGAAAACTCAAGAGAAGGTCTGAATGGGTAAATGGGCAAATAAATCCCTTTGTGAGAGAGGTGAGGAAGAAGACATTCAGAAATTCCCCAAGCTTCTCTCTGGCAAGAAGAGGATATTGATAGAATGTGGCTGTAACTTCACTAGCAGATTCAGCAAGAAATAGGAAACTTACAAGTGGGGCATCAAAGGAGAACCGTCCTCCCAGAGCCAGGAGTAGTTGGGTTTCCTCCGAGACAACCCCATCCAGAATGGGAAACTGGAATGGGAAACTGCCTGCTTGATGAAGTCCTGCAGGGAGTAATGTTGATGGTGGAATCAGTGGTGATTTTAGAATCTGAAGTCAGTTAGCATCAGATTTATAGAACTAAAAAAACCAAAGAGATCTTTGACATCCCCTTGATGGCTTTACAGAAATGTTTACTGAAGTCTAAAAATACTACAGCCTGTCAAGCCAAGTTCATGCACATAATTGGCTACCAAGATAGGCTAAAAAACTGGTAGTTTGGCTCTAAAACAAGTGCTCTTCCACTGAGGGCCTACACAAGATTAACCAATAATCCAGCCCAACAATCATACATAAACACTCACCAGATCATTTGTACTATTAATTTTCAGCAACTGGGCATCCAAAGACAAGCAGTTCTCCTGGCTCTTTTCCCAATTAAATGAGCCAGAGGAAAATAAGTAACAGTTTTCTTCATGCCAGAGCCAGTCTTGGGGACAAGGACCTAGGAAGTACAATATACCTTTATTGTGATTAATGTCTGAGTAAAAGTATTTCTGCAATTCTTGAATCACTTCTCCCCCTAGTCCTCTCACATGTATACCATTTATTTTTAATTAGAATTATATCTGGACTCTGAAAATTCATAAAGAGCATCAGTCTTTATTTCTCCATTTCTGAAAGAAAAAGAAGCAGCATTCTGATTTTTAGTAGCTAAATTTAGCATCTTCACTTTCCTTGTTAAAAAGCAAGACAAGCAAGCTAGGTTGTAATTTTAGAATCTGATCTATTTTTTAAAGTTATGTTTGGAATAATGAAAGTGAGAGTTGGGGGAATGGATATTTAGTAGCCACTCTGTTATTAAAAAATTATGCTTATGCATTTTAAAACTTCACATCTTTGAATAATGGACTTAGGCGTAAATACTGCTTCTCCTGCTTTTTGTCATGTGCTGTCCACTACGGCAGCAATATGTGACTCCTGAGTACTTGAAATGTGGCTACTCTGCATTAAGATGGGCTGTAAGTGTAAAATACACACACGATTTTGAAATCTTAGTATGAAAAAAAA
>NW_007727737.1:22326-25507 GCF_000696425.1 Galeopterus variegatus | reverse complement strand
GCCAAGTGGAGAGCAGCGAATGCAAGCTTCTTATTCCTTAATTGTCCTGTCCCCATCATGTTATGTAAATGGAAAAAATGAGTAGCTTTTCATGAACTAACGGAACAGTCTAGGCAACATTTCCAAACCATGACAATGCAAGGAAGGCGCATGTGAACATGTGATATTTAAACCAACTGCATAGATATATGTATATAATTTAACAAACTTAAATATTACTTACTATGGGCCAGAAACTGTCGGAAGTACTGTACATATATTAACTCATTTAATCCTTATAACAACTCTGTTATTTTCTTCATTTGACAGGAGGAGAAAACGGACACCTGAACCTAGGCAGTCTAAGGAGTCGCGTGTTGAACTTCTATAGCACACTACCGCTCAAACGTCTAAGTTAGAACCATTTGGGGAAGTATTTATTGGTGCCCCTTGAGACATTTTGATAAAATCTTAGAGTACATCTGGAATCTGCCGGGGTTTTTTTTTTGTCCTTTTTGAGACCGGCCGCACCGCGCTCAGCCACTGAGCGCTGTGAGCGCACCGGTCATCCCTATATAGGATTCGAACCCGCAGCGGGAGTGCCGCACTCACCCGAGTGCGCCACAGGCTCAGCCCAGGAATCTGCCGTTTTTAACGAGATACTTGCGTACTCTAAAGGTTGAGAAGCACCTCTAATTACCGTGCGAAGAGTAAGGTCCATACGGTGAAGACCCCTCCTGTCACTAGCTCAGTGACCTCAAGCAAACATGCGGTAGCTTCCCAGAGCTGCTGCCTCCTCCTCTATACACTGAGTACCACAGACTTGTTAGTAGGAAAGATAAAACTTGCTTCGAACTTGAGAAAACTGGCACACTTTTTCCTTATGGTATTTTACTATTATTTTTTGTTTGAGAATCTTCTCAAAGCTGTTTGATGAAAAGCAGAACTTTATTTGGTATCTCTACTAATTGACCTTTATCTGACACTGTCAAGGAATGGAATATGTTACCTGGTATAACTGCCAGGAACAGACATATGATGTATTATTTTCGATTAGCTATTTATGCGTGGCATCTCTGGGAGATGGTTCTGAATGGTTCTGAGGTAGATTTAGTCCCATACAACTGATAAAGATAAAGCTGTTTTACAGATCTGCCTGTGAAATAAACCGTTGGTTGGTATGTAGTTCTGCCTGCTTGTATAAACATTTCTACCCTTGATATGTAACCTCCTTTAAGGCTTCTTGAGGTGATGTGTTCATTTATTTCAAGTTCGCTCTTTAAAAAGATTAAATGAATGTTTAACACTAGCTTGCTAAATATCAGTTTGTCTATAAATTTCTGCTTATTTTGGAAATGTAAATGACTCTATAAGTAATGAACAGATTTATAAACTGCAAAACTTTACATATGATCACTTGTCATTATTATTATCATTTAACTTTATCAAGTTCTCCTTTTTTTCATCTATAAAATAAAGGGATGGGTATCTGTGAACTATCATTACATAATATTTATTCAAAGAAATTAAATAGTTGAGATTAAGGGAATGCTCAAACAAAACCTGGAGAAATCTCTTTATTAGTGGCAGTTAATTAATTACTAATCCTGACAACAGGGCCCTTAGGCACCTTTAAGGAAGTAACGTATCTCTGAAAGTGATTCCATCTCACACCTTCTAATTCTCCCTATAGTTAAAAGCATATACCTAATTTAAGTACACACAGTAGAAAGACTAATACAGATAGCTTCTGTAACAATATGAGTTCACTTCACGATCTATTTATACACGCTGCTATTTCTGATTGCCTCCTTGTTTCTGGTTCCCTTTAGACAGCTGCGATCAATTCAATTATGCTTTTATGAAACTTCCTGGAACCCTCATAGTTTTGTCTAATCTGAAGTATCTACCTAACACTTCTAAGCCAGCTTACCTCCATTGATTCTGTTTAAGTTGATATTGTGCATTTTAATAAATAGCACAGAGAATGAAGCTACTCTAGAGGTAGGGATAGAGAGTTGCAAGGACAAAAAAGATCTTTTAGAAAAAGAAATCCAATGATTAAGATCCATTGGAATGAAAAGAGATAAGGATCTATGGCAAGGGATGAGGGTGGGAAGGTTCTTTCATAAAAATCTCAAAGCTAGAATTTTAAAAGAAAGAAGAAGCTCTTGCAAGGAAGAAAAACTTAAATCCACCAAAAGGTGTGTTTAATTAAATCAAATAGCTCAAGGATTTGGTGTATGACGGAGGGAGATGACAAAAATAGAGAACTTCTGGTGTCGAGAATTATGAATAAATAATGATAGGTGTATAAATATGCCAGTTTTGTGCCTAGAGATATTTGCAAATAATAGTTAAGACCGAACGCAAGAGCTGCCTCTACTTCTCTTCCTCTGACCCCTACCCCAGTACCTGAAAAATTTGCTGCTCTTTCCAGAGCTTCTCGGAGATTCAGATTCTGGTGGTGAAGTTCCATTTGCTGTTTCGATTTCTCATCCAGCTTCCGGGCAAGGGTTTCTATCATTTCCTTGAGTTCCTTTTGTGACTCCTGGGAAGCTTCTTCTGCCTGCCGACGGGCTAAGATCTGTCCCTCCACTACATTTTCCTGGTGAGTAAGGTTTGCTTGCTGCTGCTTTAGGAGGTCAAACACCTGGGATACTAAATCATATATGAATTAACATTTCCAATCCCCAATAAAAATCCCTCTATTGAAATTTGAAGAAATCAAAACACAGACTCAAATTACTTATTTTGACAACAGATAGGCTCCTGGAAAGTGACCCAAAATTTAGAAATTATGGATTTAGAAGTCATTCGATATTCCTGCAGTATTTTTTTATTGTCAGAAACTGTGTAGATATTTATGATTAAAAGAAAATTACCAGAATTTTATTTTTTATTGAGTTACATACAAATTGAAAGTAATCACAAAATAAGTAGTGTAACAGTGGATTAAATAAAATATAGACAACTTAAATAGTCAGACACCCACCAGACTCAGTGCCTGTTAGTAGAAATTGTCATTAGTGATTTATTCCAGTTGAGTTTTAATTCCTCTGCTGTATCTCTTCTCATTCTGTCTACCCTTCCAGACTTCCTAATTTTATTTAAGGACTGTGACACTCACCCCTTTTTCGAGACAGCCACCCACAGATTTATTGTAAATTACTGTGTCACAAGAGTCTCAAAACTTTTTTTT
>NW_007727737.1:21334-21757 GCF_000696425.1 Galeopterus variegatus | reverse complement strand
TCATTTTAGGACTAAACTAGGCTCTATCCGAGAGTTATGAAAACACAACAAAACGAAAAACACCAGCATTTATACTCCTCATTCCATGCTTCTATCATTTGAGGGATGAACACAATATACCCATTCATCCTCCCACTCACTCTAAAAACATTTTGCCTAAATGAACCTAAATCAAGGCTGTTTTGTAGTTGTTATGAAACAAACTTAGAAACCATGTTTTTAAACCCTCATTTCCCCCCATCATTTCCTTATTTCAGCACTTACATTGCATCCCCAGCATTACAAAGGTCACTAGGAACCCCAGGCAAAGGGTCCCTAGAGTCACAGCAGCAGGACACCACCACGGAGAAGAAAGAAAACAAAGACCTAGAGTCAGAAAGACAAAAACAGACGGAAATAAGTAAACCAATTACTCTTTGGATC
>NW_007727737.1:15825-20693 GCF_000696425.1 Galeopterus variegatus | reverse complement strand
AGACCTAGAGTCAGAAAGACAAAAACAGACGGAAATAAGTAAACCAATTACTCTTTGGATCTCGTCTGTACTTGGTGCTCTGTATTCCTTACCTCTATTCCCCCCAGTGGTTCCATAGAAAATTCATTATACACACTGGACAGTTAAAGAATTTATGTAATTTACCCGTAGTCACACAACTGGTAAATTTAAGAGCCAAGATTCAATGCCAGAATCTGATTCTACTCAGCCTATGATGACTCTTCAAGAAACTCTCAGTCTAGCTCAGTTGAATCAACTTCATCCGTAGGGCAAACAGCGTGATGTTTTTCATATAGACCGTGTGTACACATGCACACACAGTGCATTTTACAAGCAATATAACACAAACGAATGTCAGACGTCAAGCAAATAAGCTTTAGTCAGCTAATAACTGAAATTTCCTCAAAGAATGTCGTGCAAAATTTTATGCTATTCAATTTTTAATCTGCTAAAATTATGTCTTGGAACTGGGACTATTGGCCAAAGAAAAATATAAATGAAACCTTGATATTCATTTGGTTTATATTAAAGGCATGTCCTACACTCACACCAAGTGTAGGCCTATTGTTACAAGGGAAAATTTTACCATTTTTATAGAAACAAACCATGTAGCTTGTAGATGTATGATTATCTATGGGTTCCATCATTAAAAAACAAACACACACAGATATTACTGGTTCAGCAGGAAAACATCCTATACAATGTATCTGATATCCTCATCTTGTGAGATAAACAAAGCACTGATACTGTTATCCTGTATATGCAAATAAGGAAACTGAAAGGTTCATTCACTTGCTTAGGATCACACCATGCTAAAACCCAAACATAGGTCTTTAATCCAATTATCAGTAGCTACATGACAATAACATTACATCACAAAATTTCCAATGTAACATTACATCACAATGTAATACGACATCACAAAATTTCCAGTGCAAATGTGTAAGGATACAAGTCAATCACTGGTTGAATAAATTCAAAGAGTTCTCATGTGTCTAAAGCACTGTGTTAGAATCTACAGACGATAGAAAGAAAATAGAAATTTTGACAGGGAGGAATATTGTTCATTCACTCATTCAATAATTATTGGCTCCTGGAGTGTGTATGGCAAACTTGCACAGAAGAAGTAGAAGATAGTTATGTCTCTTGCAAATAATTGCCTAATCCCTAGCCTCAGGGGAAAATATGTCTGTGTAAATCTTTCAGCCAACCTTTCTCTCTGACCAGTATTCATTCTATGTAATAGGACATCAAATATGCCCACCACTCTTGAATGCTGTAACTCCTGAATTCTGAGGGGAAAAAAAAAAATCACAGGACCCACACCTGTAAAGGAAAGGCACATGTCCCTATTTTCTACAGGACCCCCTTTGTCCTGTCTCCTTGGTAGGCAGACACCATTAACCTAACCCTTGTCCCTACAAGTGATTTTCTAATCAAAAAGAAATCTGATCCTTTGCATAGGTAACTGATTAAGCCAGAATTCTTAATAAAGAATTAATTTCATGATTACAGTACAAGTCAGGCACTAAATGTTTATTACATGAAAAATGAATAAATGACTTTTGTTAACTTACACGTCTACCTATAAATTCCAGCACTGTTTTCATACCCAGTTAGTTCATCAACCTGAATGTCAAATCACTCAATGATCATACTCATTTTCCCCACTGAGAGAAGTTTCTGTCTTGCTTATTGAAACATGATCTGGAATTTCTTTATCTGAATGTCTAACAATACTTGTCTGTCTTCCCCTGCTTATAGTTTGTTCCTTTTTCTCAGAATAGATATAAAATAAAAGGAAATTTATCCAGATTGTCTGTGGAATTGGGATTATGAATTAATTTATACCTCAGCAGTTTAATTTACGATAAGTACCAAATAGAAATTACAATTTTTCAAAGCATATAAATATAATTTATGCTAAACCATACTGAATATCACTGAATCTTCTCTGGATAATTTACAAAATATTTTAGTTTTTGCAGTACCTCAAGGACACTTATAAAAACTATTACTGTATATGCTGGGTGAATTCATTTCCTGAAACTTCTGATGGATTGGATTCTGAATAAATGGGAGTTTGTGTACAATCCTAGATCTACTGCTTACTAGTTCCGTAAAACTAGGTGATTTTGTTAATTCTCCTGATTCCTAGTTAACCTTCCATAAAAGGGAGATAATAATAATACTAATCTCAAAGTGTTATTGTGAAGATTCAGAGAACTAGTGCATTTAAAGTGAATAGCATAGAAAATAGTCTATAGTAAATATTTAATATAATTTAGGCATCGTCATCATCATCATCATCAAATCACAATTATATGCCACTCGTTTCTCTGTTAAGTAACTGGTATTAATTCCATTACACTTGCCCATACTTGGGTGTTTTAGCTTTCTATTCCCATTCATCAATGAATTTACATTTTTGAGCTGACACTGGAATTCTGTCCACGTACACATTTACCCAACCAGAGTACCTTTAGCTTTCTCTTCATCTGACTTCTGATCAGTCTGGTCCTTCATAGTCTTGATCTTGAAGTCATCAAAAGTCATTTCCAAATTCATGCCAAGAAAGAGAGAGTGAAGTGGTCAAGGACTTCAACAAACTAAAAATGTGTGAGCTTCTGCTGGAGTATTTAAATAGCTACTGTTATCTAATAGAAGAATGACTCAATCATTGGTATGAGGAAGGGGAGGCTTTGCTTCATATTGGGAAGTTGGCTGACGCAAATTCTTGGGTTATGTCTATTGCAGGTGGAGAAAGTGGTGATTCTAATGGTGTTTTTGGATATTTCACTAAGTAGTTTATGAAAGGGAAAACTGCATTTTCCATGAGCATTAGAAGAGACGCATTGTACCTACTTTTCGGATAAAGAAACTGAAATTCAAAGAGAGTAAGTCACACTAAATTTGTGGAAGTGCATTTGGAACAGGTTATTTGATTTCAATATTCATATTTATTTGTTAATTTAACTGTAGCAAACTGTCTGTCTATGGTGTCTTTTATAAGTCACACATTTTCCTTTATAATTTTTACTCATTTTATTCGCAATAGATTTAGAAATTTGGGGCAATGCTATGGTGTCCTGGGTAATTTTAGAACTTAATTAGGAGTACTATTTCATATAGAGGCAGTATAATATAGCAACAGAAAACACTTTGTATCCAGATAGAGCTAAGTCTCTCCATTTCTCTACAATCCTGGCAAATTACTTAACACTGTGAACCTACATAGTTTTCTATAAATTGGGGATAATGTCTACTTGATAATGTTGCTGTAGAAATTCAAATGAGATATTGGGTAAAAATAACAAATTTTGTATTTGTAATGTAATAAGAACACAATAAATAGTTATTACTATTAATAGTAATTTTCAGCACAGTTGAATTGCCTAACAAAGAATACATTTTAGTCTAACATATGAGTGACATCACAAACTCTTGCATGGGAGTATGTCTACAAGTATTCACTGGCAAAATTTTCACCTATTTTTTTCTTCACAACCTCCTGACCAGAAAAGAAATATCTCTTTGAAGTTGGATGTGCTATCAAAAAAAAAAAAAAAATCCTTTCTTATCTATTAGCGATATCTCTGAAGTATTTATGTGCAAAATAATATGATATCTGAGATTTGCTTTAAACTACTCCAGGAAAAAAGTAAAAAGAAAAGGATAGATCAAAGAAGAATGGAAAAATAAACAAATAAAATATTTAGGAAACTATTAGGAAAAATCACCAANAAAAAAAAAAAAAAAAAAGAAAGAAAGAAAATCCTTTCTTATCTATTAGCGATATCTCTGAAGTATTTATGTACAAAATGATATGATATCTGAGATTTGCTTTAAA
Source organism: Galeopterus variegatus (assembly GCF_000696425.1). Lineage (NCBI taxonomy): Eukaryota > Metazoa > Chordata > Mammalia > Dermoptera > Cynocephalidae > Galeopterus > Galeopterus variegatus. The sequence goes on along the minus strand of NW_007727737.1, from coordinate 16,822 downwards.
CTACTCCAGGAAAAAAGTAAAAAGAAAAGGATAGATAAAAGAAGAATGGAAAAATAAACAAATAAAATATTTAGGAAACTATTAGGAAAAATCACCAATACTGACAGCCTAATTAGGGTTCCATTTTTTCCTCCTCACTAAGTTTTCTGTGTTCCCTTTTTCTGTGCAGGGTATCAGTATTAGTCTGTTTCTGTTGCTTATAACGGAATACCCAGAACTGGGTGACTTATAAGAAAATTAAATTTATTGCTTACAGTTTCAGAAGCTGGGAAGTCCCAAGTCCAGGGAACACATCTGGTGAGGGTCTCAGTGGTGGCCTTACAGCAATTCAGTAGTCTCACATGGCAGAATATGGCGAAGCAGAAGGAGAGTTCTCCAGCCACACTGTGCTTTTAACACCCTCAGAACCACACCCACAACCACCATTAAACCATCGACTTAATCACCTCTTCACGACCCCACCTTTCAATTCCATAAAAAGATTTCCCACCTTCGACATTTACAGTGGGGACTAAGTTTTGGGGAGACATTCAATCCAAGGCAGTACCTAAGACCAAGTTGAAAATAGTTTACCTATCATTTATAATTTTACTTGATCACACAGCTCACAAAATGACTCAGCACATAGCAAATACATCTTAGTGAAATCAGCTTGTAACAAACCAATGTTACTTACCTTTATCACCCAAGCCCCATCCCATCTTCCTTGACACTGAGTGTCAGGAAGCAAGATCCTAACTGGATACCCTTCTGCATTACACCATGGTGACTTTCACAAAAATAGAATCTCAGGAATTTGCTTTTATTAATAAATTAATAAATATTAAAATGATATCACAATGAAAAGAACACTTTATCATTCCCACAGTGACTCAGTTATTTTGGATGCCATTAATTACATAACATAAAATGTTTACTATTTTAACCATTCTGAAGCATATTGTTCAACAGAATTAAGAATATTTACATTGTTGAGCAGCCATCACCACCATCCATC
>NW_007727737.1:4592-14280 GCF_000696425.1 Galeopterus variegatus | reverse complement strand
GAAAGACTTTGGGAGGCTCTTATTATCTTTGTCCCCTGGTGTTCATGCTCTTATGTAATCTCTTCCATTACAGTGTGGATGGGACCTTTGATTTGGAGTATGTCAAAGGTGATGGAATGTATGTGATCATTAATATGTGATTACATAAGGTGTAGTAACTATTATGCTAAAGTCTTTCTCTCTCCTTCTCCTCTCTCTCTCAATATCTCTTTCTGTCTAGATTTAAAGAAGCAAGCTTACATGGATCCTACAGCCACAAAGAAATGAATTCTGCCCGAGGGAGCTTGTAAGTGGACCCTTCCCCTGTTGAGCCTTTAGATGAATATGCAGTCCTAAAGCCACCTTGTTCACAGCTTTGTGAGACCATAAGCAGAGGACCCAACTAAGTTGTGCCCACACTTCTGACACACAGGTACTATGAGATAATAAATGTGTGCTGTCTGACATTGCTGCTCACATAATTTGTAATAATGTGCTATGCAGCATATAGCCTAATACAGCCTGTGATAAACTGAACTGTTCTGTCTTGCTCATCTTTCTTAAATCTAATCCTCTTACTGACTTTCAGTGCCTCTGATGTTGCCACTTAATACCTATGCTGTGATCCTGACTCATAAGAGACACTTCCCAGTGGAGCTCCCAGTGGTTTCAAGATGGAACTGACTTCTGCTGCTGTATTATCTATTTTAGAAGCCATGGCTGTGGCTCAGCATAATACCCAGTCCTTTATAGCTTGAGGTTGATGCCTCAGAGTAATGAGAGTCCTGGCCTCTATTTCATTGAGGCTTAGAGAGAAAATAAATCTGTGGGTGGCCATCTGACTTAGGCAAGGTCAAAAGGAGTATAATTAAAGGAATCAGAAATAAGCAATTCTTTGGCTACACTTGTTCCAGCATTTGTACAGCAATTCTCTGGAGCTCAGGTGAAGAGGTCTGTGCACATGCATCCTCCATTTGTTACACTCCAGTTCCCCAACCACCTAGGTAATAGTTAATGATTAACAAACTTAATGGAACTACACAAGATCGGATAGGATTGGAATGAGATCGTTGCCCTCCACTCCGGCTACCTGCCCTTCTGTACCTGTCCAATGTATACCTTCTTTCATCTTCTCACCTGAGTCCTCTGTCCTCTCTCATCCCCTACACGAAGGCTTTGATAGAGAACTAAACTCGGAGTTAAAACTGCCACAGGCATAATCACTTTCATTAGGATAAAAAAGAAGTTGTATTTCCCCAGGGAATAATATGGTGAGAAAAAAAGAAAAGGCAGTAGGAGTCTAAAAAAGAAAAAAAACATGGGGAGGTCATTAACAGAATTCTATTTTGTTCAAACCTGTCAGGAAGCTGGAAGGCAAAAAGATGATGGCAATCACATGGCAGGAATGTGCCATAGGGGAAAATGTCATGCTAATTGGCAAACCTGTTCCAGCAGGTGAAGGCTAGCATGGGTGGGAGAAGAGACTGCCAGGCTAGCAAGGAAAAATATTTAGGAATTGGAATATTAGGAAAGATTTTTTTTAAAAAAATAAATTTACTTATTTTTTAATTGAAATGTATTGATTGTTCATATTTATAGGGTATAGAGTTATACTTCAATATATGTATACAATGTGTGATGATCAAATCAAGGTGGTTAGCATATTCATTGCAAAAATTTACATGTCTTTGTGATGAGAACATTTAAGCTCATCTAGCTATTTGAGAACATCCAATAAATTATTGTTAATTATAGATGCCTAGCACTACTATATACCACTAGAACTTATTTTTCCTGTCCAGCTGTAATTTTGTGTCCATTAACCAACCTCTCACTCTCCCCCATCCCCTCCGCATTCCCAGCCTCTAGTAACCACAATTCTACTCTCTACTTCTAAAAGTTCAACTTATTATTTTTTTTTTAGCTCCCACATATGAGTTAGAACATGTGGTATTTATCCTTCTGTGCCTGACTTATCTTGCTTAACGTAATGTCTTCCAGGCTCATCCACGTTGCTGCAAATGACAGGACTTAATGCTTTTTTATGGCTGAGTAGCATTCCATTGAATACATATAACACATTTTCTTTATCCATTCATCTGTCTATGGACACCTAGGTTGATTCCATATCTTTGCTATTGTGAACAGTGTTGCAATAAACATGTAGGTGCAGATATCTCTGACATGCTAATTTCCTTTCTATTGGGTAAATAGCTAGCAGTGGGGTTGCTAAAATATGGTCTGGAGAGAGATTGGTACAAAAATGCACATGAGAGCATAGAGGACATTAATTATCTGGCATATTAGGATTAAAGGTCATTGGCAAAATTGAGTGCAAATCAAAATAATCTTAGCTAACATGTAAAATACTCATTATCAGGACCTTTACATGCAATTTACACATACTAACTTATTTATCTTTATAAGCCTATGAGGTAAATATTAGTGCCCTCATTCTATATAAAATGAAAGAGTCAACAGAGAGATCGAATAACTTTCCTAATATGATGCAGCTAATATGTGACAAAGCAAGTATTTAATTCCAGGTATCCTGGCTGGGCTCTTAGCCATTGTACTGCACTGACAAGAAAAAGAGAAGGGAATGGTTTATGATGCTTCCCATGTACACAACACTCTGAATAGAAATAGTCTATTCAGAATGCCTTCTTGTCTCTGATTTTACTTTCTCTATGAAAAATCTAAACCAGGTCAAATGGGCACTCCACTCCCGTTTTATGAAAGGGAGCATTAAGGACTGGATAAGCTATGTAATAATTTAGTGGACAGCCAGAAGTAAAGTTCTGTGCTCCTTATTCTAGAAAATACCTTCCATCTTGCCGAGTTTTCTATTGAAATTTGGAAAATACTCTTTATTCTAACCCCAGTGGCCTTACTTGTTTAAAAAAGAATGTCAGTGTCCATTTTGAAACTGACAAATTTTAAATCACCAGTAACAAACTGAGCTATTCTCTCACTGTTTCTCTTAGCTGAGAAAAAAGGAAATGTTTATATTCTTCACTCTCATATCACATTGTCATGCTGTGTAAGGGCCACCAGAGTGTGATCGATCACACCCAATAGTCTCCCCTCGACTGTCACTTAGTATAATTAGACTTCCAGCACTAGAAAGGATCTGAAAGGTGGCTTTATTCAATTCTCATAAGATAGGTATATCACTGTAAACTAACTTCTAATCTTCTTATAAAATACTCTGTATTAAGTAAAAGATTACCTATATAAGTATAAATCACTTATACAGTATTTATTTGTTCCTGTAGATATGTTTCTTTACAAGTATCCTATGTCCTTTCCATGTATGTTTATTTTTATTCTGGCTTTAGGTTCTATTTTCTTGAGTGGCAGAATTTATTTCTCAATCAGAACATCACTTTTCCATAGAAAAAGAGAGAGAGAGAGAAACAAAGAAATAAACCTACAAATATTGGAACCCAGTTCGTGAAAAGTATGTCTGTCTAACTTATCTGTTTCAATGGGAACCGAAGTCAGGGTAAAGAAGAATGTCATTGATATCACCTGGAAATTCTAATCTTCAGACCTGCTCTCTCCAAAGACAGGATAGCTTTCCAGTTCATTTGGCGACTTCTCAGTCCTACCCCAATGGTTAGAAATAAATGGCCTGGAACCAGGAGTTGATCATCAACAAAGTGAACAGGAGGGCTTCAAAGAGCAAGGAGGAGGGGGGTGTTAATCACACGGATGGAGGTAAAAGGAGATTGGCAGGGTGGCTTTCAACCTTCAGCAGTCATCCTGGAGTGCTGTGGTGAAGGATCAAGAATCACTAGTTTTCTGATGAAGAAGAGAAGAAATTTGGTCACCAGCAATCTGCCTCCTCAAAGCCAAGTTTCTCATCACTGACTACAAAATAATAACTCACTCAGAGGACAAACGTGTCCTCTGAATGTCTTCCTTTCAGGGGCAGTAGGAGAAAGAAAGTGAAAGATATAGAGAGGATTAATAGTAGAAAAGAAGGAAAGAAAGCAAGGGAAGCAACCATACAGACCATAAAAACAGAAATAGAGAAGGAAACCAGAAGGAAAGGGGAGATAAAGTACATAGAAAATAAAAGCCAGAGGGAGTAAGAGCAAACGCTAGAGAGAAAGAGAAGGAAAAACTGAGATTTATTGCTGAGAAAAGTTTCTCTCCTTAAGAATTCTAGGTTGAGAAGTCAAACATGGCCCAGAGCACAGAAAGGAGGCCACGGGCACCCAGTGCGTGATCCTGAAGTTCAGCCTGATGGGAGCCCGAGCCCAGATCGTGATGGCTTCTGCCCTGATGTATGTCATCCAGGTGAGTTCAGTTGTGACAAGGCAAGATGAAGGCATTTTTTTTTTCTCAGATAAATCGACTTTCAAAAGAACGTGGGAAATGGAAATGGATGGGAGGGGAGTGATGAATGTGTGTGGAGCCCAGGGGGTAGTTGGAAAATAAACAAGGGCAATGTTTCTGTAGTGTGGTGGGGTTACCTAGATGCATGTGGCAATGCCAGTGAAAAAGGGGACAGAAATTAGGGTAACTGTAGGTACAAGTAGGATGGCTACAGGACTTTAGAAGTGCCACCTATGTATATTTCTCTCTTCTAGCATCTTATCACCAGCTCTCAAAATCCCAAGTAAATTATGAAAACTAACTATTAATTTCCCTTACCAGAACTTCCTACATCAGCCCAAATACTATTCCAGCAGTTTAGGTGCCTCCAGTCCAGAAATAAGTTAAGGGAGGAAGGGTTCTTTGAAAATACTTTGGACCCTTTACTTCTCCCCATTATGAATCAGGAGGCCTTGAGTGATTAATCTGCTGGCTAAGAAAGGGGTCACTGGACTGGGGGATTCTGGACAATTGTCAAAGGGAAGTTTATACAGCAATGCAGTATAGTAAGAGAGAGAACAGATGAAAAAACTGGGTGTATCAGATTCCTGTACAGCTCCTGGCAGAAAGTGGGCTGTCTGTTTTGCTTCCTATATACCACTTAAACTGATCTGCAAATCTATTTTTTCCTTTCTTTCTCCTGTATTTTCTGTTTGCTTCCTCTTCTCTTTCTTTTCTTTCTATTTCCTTCATTTCTTCTCTCTTTACAACAAAGCCTGAGAAGTGGCATTTTATTTTCTGAGGACTTTAGGCTTCTCTTAACTTTAGCAAAGAAAGGGAAACGAAGTACCACAGTTGGGTTAAGGAAACCCACTCTTTTCATCCTGAGTGGCCATCTGTTTTAAATGACACCAAAAACTGATAACCAGGAGTTTCTCAAATATTACCTGCAGAGAATGGCTGTCAATCCTTTTCCAAATCTGTTTCGAGTCCTGAGTATGTGTGTCTCCTTGGCCCCTCACCCCTACCATAAACTCGCAGTAAATCTGTCTCTTTTTAAAGGGCCTTTGTTGTTGCTTTCCTGAAATAACAGGTCATTCAAGTTACTGGAGGACAGAAACAGCTTCTAGAACTAATGTTTACCTAGAAGAGTCTTTGAAAGAGAAAGTCAACTGAGATATAAGGTAGAAGAAGGAGTGGAAGGTTTCTTTATGAGGATTAGATGGGATTTTCACGATTTAATAGAACCGGGGACGAGCAATGTCAAGGGGTTTTAGAGCAAACTTGTCCCCGGTTTTATTAATTCATTCAACACATATTTATGATAGAGTTTGATCTGAATTCTGGCTATATCAATAGAGTGTACAGTTGGTCACATTACTTAAAATCTTGTGTCTTAATCCCTTGACTTTTCAAAATAAGGTTAAATATACCCGCCAGGAGGGTTATTGTGATCCAATGTTATAAATTATTAAAAATTATTAGCTATTCAATAAATAAGTGTTCCCCCCTTCTTGTCTTGTATGTTTAGTTATTGGCACACTGAGAGGATGAGAAAGGGAAGTGGGGTAGAATTCAATTTGCAACTGCGCAAGAATAAAGACAATAGCAATATCCTACGAGACAGATCAGGACATTTCTAAGACAAACACATTGATACAAATGACTGCCTGTCACAAAGGTGGTGATGCTCACCCACCACCAAAAAAGCAAGCAGATACTTACTCTTCCAGGCTCCCACCTCAAGCACAATAGTCAGCAGACACCGGAGAGATGAAAATAACCGTTCTAAATACGGACTGGCCCTGTGACCATGTCCTCATCTTTATCAATTGATGTAGCAGAGCGCAGCCATGAGAGATGATTGACAGGCTGCTGAGCACAGCAGATCAAATGATGACCCTGTCTGAGACTCTTTCCCTTCCTACAGCTTCCTGGGGCAAGAGGTGAGGAGAACTGTGTCAATCCAGAACAGTAAGTACCTGATAGTTCAAGCTGAGAGGGAGGGACGGACAAAATACCCCAAACGGGGTCAAGATGTCATTAGATATCTATGACTTCCCTTTGTTTATTTCTGTTTAAATGGGCATCCACCTACGAATCCCATAGACGGGTTATTAAAAAGTAAAGACATGTGTTTGTGTCATCCTAAGTACTGAAAATAACAATGCTGACAGCGATTTTCCCAAAGCTCGTCTTCCCTTCAAAGCAGCACAGTTAATGTCAGTTTATGTAGTCATTAAGACTTGCGAAAGACTTTCTTACCCATGCTTCTCAGTGACTCATCAGGACAAACTAGAGTCAAAATCTAGTCACCGACTGTATTTGGGTGGTTTCCAAAGTAGCATCACCACTTCAAATCTGAAAAACATTTTCTAGTTGTTAGGACATTTTAGTATTTTTTGCAGACTTCATTTAGCTATCACTTTGATGTAGGTATCACTTAGTCTAAACCTGTCATGATTAGGTTTTATGCAGAAGCATAGAACATAAAGAAAAATGCAAGGGATTCATCCTACCTGGAGAAACTATTAAAAACAAAAACAAAAAAAGAAAAGAAAAAAGTAGGGACGGCTTAAATAAAAGACTTCTTCAGGCTGAAGGAAAATGCATATTTAGCCACGGGAAGGGTTTCCCCAGAGCTGGTCTGTTAAACCCAGGGGAAGTGGTGTTGACCTTGATTAGCGTCCTGGGCATGTTGGGTTTTGGCTGCTGGACACAGGCGGTCAGAGGATTTAGACATCTACCACCATATGAAGAGTCCTCTCCCATAGAGTCAGAATCTGATGTAGAACTAGAGGGACTTTAACCAAATGTGGAACATGGTCTGTTAAACCCAGGGGAAGTGGTGTTGACCTTGATTAGTGTCTTGGGCATGTTGGGTTTTGGCTGCTGGACACAGGCGGTCAGAGGATTTAGACATCTACCACCATATGAAGACTCCTCTCCCATAGAGTCAGAATCTGATGTAGAACTAGAGGGACTTTAACCAAATGTGGAACATGAGAAAACCAAGAAGAGGCATTCATTATTCAGTGAAAAAACGAACTGTTTTTTACAAATGTGTGACCAAAGAGAAGATATAGAAATAGATTACAGGGAGGCTGGCTGGTTAGCACAGTCGGTTAGAGTGCAGTGATAGTACTCCAAGGGCAAGGGTTCGTATCCCCATGCTGGTCAGCGGCCAAAAAGAAAAAAGAAATAGATTTCAATAGATCGATGTATCAGAAAGTATTATTTTTTATAGTCATATCTTATGATGGTTTTAATTCACTTTATTCTTTTATTTTTTATTTATACATGTTTATGGGGTACAGAGTTGACTATCAGTATCTGTGTACACTTTGTGATGATCAAATCAATATTACTAGCATGTTCATTATTATAAATCATAATTCCTTTTTGTGTTCCTTACCCAATTACCGCCTATCCTCCCTCCTCCTCTCCCTTTCCCACCTCTAGTAGCTGAAGGTCTGTTCTGTCCTTCTGAAAGTTGGATGTATTATTATGGTCTTTCTTTCTTTGTTTGTTTCTTAGCTCCCCTGTATGGGTGAGGACATGCGGCAAAAGCATTACAAAAAACAAAATTCACCAATCTTCAAAGATATGCAAATACTTTCCCTCCCTTTCCCTTCCCCTAATTTTCTCTCACACTCCTTTCCCCATGCAATCCCTGCTTTTTTCCTCCTTGCAGAGAAAATGCACAATTGCCATAGTAAATTCAGAATACAAGTATTTAGTTAGCTTTCATTATGAAGTTGGCTTCTACTTTTTCCATCCTTCCTGTGTAGTCTCAGTGGATATGCATATCAGTTTTGACTCTGGATGTGAAAGTTTAGGCCCTTTGTATGGGGTGAGGGTTTGCAACAGCTTGCGAAACATGGATGACAAACTTGATTGTACTGCTGCCACACTTATAACTGAAATTTTCTTTACATTTATATTTTATTGACCTCAAGTATATATAAAACTTAATTTTTACATTTATGTTCAAACTCACTCTTTCTAAACTTGCATTCTAAATTCTATTTTGGTAATTTTCATCATAATTGCTTACAATAGTCATGGATACATATTCTATTAACACTTTTCATGATCATTGCTTTGGTCTCTTTTTACTGATTTGCAAAATGATTTGAACAATGCCGTCTATAGTGTAAAAAACTATTTAAGGCATGCCATTTCAGAATTGATTCAGCTAGCTACTTTGAAGTTTAAATAATATAACCCATGATGCTTTTATTATAACACAGTTCATATGCTTAAATGTGGAGTTATAACAGGCATTGACTGTATTTTTAACGTGAAAAAACTTTGTTCTTTCTTTGTAGTTGCCTGACCACAGGCTGGGTACATCTCTGGTATATATGGTAAGTTTCATTTATAGTACCTTGAAAGACACTTCAGTTCTCAGGGAAATTATTATTTTTTTTAAGTTTCTAAATGTATTATCAGCAGGAAAAAACATGTATGAGGCAGCCTGCTGACTTACTTAGCATCTCACGGAGTAAAGTTTCTTTACCTCATCACTAATCTATGTGACAATATTCCTTTTTTAATACCATCTCCTCAGCCAACATCAAAAGATTACTGTGTCTTTCCCTTAGGGTCTGCTCTAGAAATATCTCTATAGAAGAGATTACCTCAGTGTAGTAAAAAGCAACTTCTCCAAACTACCTGAAACGTTTTATTATTCTAGTGAGCTGACTTGGTCTTTCTTACAAAATAAAGAGGCATAAATGTAAAGTGAAAGCCTAGGAGTTAAAATCTTATAATTATTCTATGAAATATTCAAACAACAATCAAGACGCAGACATTCAGGACTGGTTGCGTCCGAGCTGGGAAGCGAGCCTGGCCGCAGACCTCCGGCTCTGGTTGCATCCGAGCTGGGAAGCGAGCCTGGCTGCAGACCTCCGGCTCGCTGCTGGGCTGTTGCAGGTTGCTGGTGGCCATCGGCGCGCTGCTCCTCCTATGTGGCCTGACGTCCCTGTGCCTCCGCTGCTGTTGTCTGAGTCGCCAGCGAAATAGGGAAGACGGGGGCCAACTGCCCTACGAAGTGACAGTCATCACTTTTGATCATGACAGCACTCTCCAGAACACTATCACTTGTGAGTACATGGGGCTTATCTCATGCCAGAGGGACGCAGATCTAAGTGAATGATTAGGTGGTACACGTAGAACCACTGATCCAGGGGTATGAACGATTCTAGGACTCAGGGTAGTTTCCATTCCAGAAGCCTGGTGGTGCGTGACCCGGGCTCTCGCTGATGCTGTATTCTTAAATATTTGGCTGACGACAGACTGAAGAAAGAAGTAAAATGCTAGGGGCCAGCCCGGTGGCGCACTGCTACAGTGCGCCGCTTGGGAAGCGCGGCAGCGCTCC
>NW_007727737.1:0-3804 GCF_000696425.1 Galeopterus variegatus | reverse complement strand
AAAAAAAAAAAAAAAAAAAAAAAAAAAAAAAAAAAAAAAAAAAAGAAGTAAAATGCTAGAGACAATTTTGAAAATGGTTTGTTCTATACATTTAAAGAAATTAGTGATGTGTACTTTCAGTTTTTCATTCTTCAAGCCTTGGCACACTGAATTTTAGCCACAGCATCCCCTTGGTGATTATAAGATACTTCCCTTTATCTCCTTCTGTTCTATTCTTTGTGTTCTGTTCTTTCCTAAAATTGGGGAGTGAATATCAGGCAGACATCAGGTGGCAAAACTCCGTGATATTTACTCTGGAAAGAGAACAACATGACTTGTCATTCACCCTTCCTACCTCCCTTGCTCATTGTCATCTTAGACAAAAGATCAATAAAGCAGAAATAGATATCCCTAAGGAGTCTACGATATCAGCAGGTTGGTGTAAAGAGACGTAAGTCTGAGAGGGGAAGAGGCAGGGTTTTGAGATATGAGAACACCATTTAGATTCCTGGAGGATACCAGAGGAGACAGGGTCTTCTAGCAGAGTGGGCCATTCACCAAACTTGTGGTAAAGAGTGACAATGAATTTGGTTACTTGTTAAAGATGAGGGACACTAAGTGTGATTGAGTCTGATTTCTGAGCAGGTCACATGGACTTTACTCTGCTCCTTTTTTCCCCACAGCCTTGCAGTCAGCATTTGGCCCTGCAGCTCGGAGAATCCTGGCGGTGGCTCACTCTCACAGCCCCCTGGGCCAAATGCCCTCCTCTCTGGACACCCTCCCAGGGCATGAAGAGGCTCTTCACATGACTCGCTTTACAGTGGCAAGGTGTGGGCAGAAAGCACCTGATCCACCACCAGTGCCAGGAGAAAAGCAGCTGCCTGCAGTGGAGAAGGGGTCTCCTCCAATAGAGCACTCTTCACACTGATGGGCACTTTGTTCTTCTAAGTGGAGTCTGGGGCATCCACAGACAAATGGAACATCTTCTTTTCTGACTCTCAGAAGGTTCAGGATGGCATCTAAATGTCATTTTGTGGGAAAGATCGGTTCTGACTCTTCATTCCCAGCCACATATATTTTCTGATACCAAGTGCTCTAATTAGGAACTCTAATTCTTTATCCAGTAGCCAAACTTTGCCACTAATCTCTAGTCATGTTGATTACTACCAAACCAGTAAAGCATCAAGTATCTTGAATTCCTTCGACTCTGGAGTGCATGTAAAATTCCTTTACCTGTATGGTCCTGTGAGTTGCTTTTCTCTTTGCCGACTACCAGACTGTGGTAAACTTGAGAAAGACGACAGCATGAACACAGTCATGGACGGAATGCACTGGATCTAATAACCACCTAGACATCTAGAATCCAGGGGTGGGATCGCTGGTATAGGCTAAGAGAACACTGCATAGTATTGAAGTGCCAAATATCCAAGTCTTCCTTTCACTCGGGTCCTACCCATCAACAGTATGAAAAACCACATACAGTGCAGTAACACTTCTATTCCTCTGCCCACAAATACATACACATGCACACACATGCACATACAACTTTTTTTACTCTAAAGGAATAGCATTTGTCACTTTGCTTCTTTCCTCCTTCATGCTCCCACAACTTAAAGCCACAACCCATGTATAGTGACACACACTGGTCTCTAGTAGTGGCCCTCACTGCCACCTAGTGGAGTCATGGCAGAAAATACATTCTCTCCTTTGGACCCATCTGCCTCTCTCTCCAGTTCTTAGAAAACTAAGTGCTGAACTAAGCCTGGATGGGATCCTGCCGTGGCACCGTCCTGCCGTGTGCCTGAGCTATCCATATAACATACTACTCCCCCACAGCACCCATATGGGAAAGTCCAAGAAGCAAATGTATTTGGGGAAAAGCTACTGGCATTAAATAAGTGAAAGAAATCTTTGAAGTGTTTTTTTCATCTGTAAACTAAGGCATAATAATACCTCACAGGATTGTTTTAAGGATTGAAGAAGCTAAATATATGCGACATGATTTTTAAAGCATTATGCACATGGACTTTTTTATTATTCTTATTATTGTCCTCTAATCTTTGCTGCCTGTTATATGATTCCACTGAGGGTTCTGTCCTGGTTTGTCTTTCTGCCAGTCCACTATGCTACTGTTAATTTACATCTGAAGTGGCTTTTTCCGGGAGCGCCGCCGCACTCCCAAGCGGCACACTGTAGCAGTGCACCACTGGGCCGGCCCCTGAAGTGGCTTTTTTGAAACTGCGTCTGCTGTACGGCCATAATCAATAAATATTTGTTGTTTGAGGTAAACCACTAAAGATATAAGTGATTCCTCATGATATGTTCTGTTAGAGGTAAGGAACATTTGAGGAGACTAGTCATCTGCTAGGCATCTGGCTCCAGTGCTTGCTCGGAGAGGCCGTAAGCAGCCAGGGATTGGCTGATGGGAGCAGCACCTCATAAATACATTCCTGGGATGCTCAATCAGCCTGGAGGGAAAAATACTCTAAGCGAGCATAACCTGCTGGTGATCTGAATTCGTCCTGAATCACATATCAAATTGCCTCTGGAAATTGTTGAAATGCATGAGTTGTTAATAGCACCTGAGGTGACCTTCTTTTACCACTGCCAGATGAATCATTCAGTCATCACACATTCCATAAGATATTCTAGGCTCCTCTGTCCTTCAAGACACCACAGACTTGAGGAAGTTAAAAAGTTGATGGGCATTAAAGGGTCTTGGGAGATCTTAAGCTAAAGAAATCTCTCTACCCCATACCCCTTCCCCAACCCTCACCACATTATCTGAAGTATGAAATCGCTTCCATCCGTCTATCCTACTTTATCCTATGTCTCCATCCTCCAGTGTGTCTTTTCATGTGTGCTTCACACACACAGTCTTATCACTACTCCTCAGCCACATGGAGTCTTTCAGTCCTGTGCTCTCCCATTTTGTCACATGCTATTCGTACCCTTTTGGCTTCACTTCATTCTCTACTCAGTCTAAGACATCTGTTAATCACCCCAATCACTTCCACTATTGTTATGAACTTTTTAATCCCTTTTAATTTATTCACACTTACTATTCCACTTTAAACGCTGTTTCAGTGAAGCTAACTGATTTCTCCCTGATGACTACACTGCTGAGCAGTGCTCGAGAAAATCTCTCAACTCTATTGATTCAGGTCAATATAAGGTTATGGTCTCCAACACCACCTGAATCATTTAACATTCCTTCTAGATTTCCTCAGGTAATTTCGTTTTAGTAGGTATTCAAATTTCAGTGGCTCTCTTAATACTCCACATTCCATTACCAACTCATTGATACTGGGCAGGGGACTTGTTCTCAGAGTTCAGAGTGCAAATCAAAATCTTCAGGAACTCCGTGCCCCAAAGCTACAAACCTCTATAGGTCTATACCTATCCTTTCCTCCTTCCTTCCAGTCTTGTTGAAATAGGTGTCCCTTCTCATCCCCAGTCATAATACTTCTAATTGTGCTTCATATTACATTGATTCAACAGTCTCTTTGTTCAGCAAGTATTATTTAAGAAATCATGTGCCAAGAATAGTGCAGAGTGTACAACACTGGCGGAGTCTCTGACTCTCGGTCCTCGCAGAGCTTACATTCTAAGGAGGGAAAATATATTAAGAAAAAGCAAAAATAAAATGAGAGCAAGCTTTAAAAGTGCAAAGAACTAAGCAAAGGCTGAGATAGGGAACAATAGATAGGAGGGGTAGAGGAAAGGTAGAGTGACGGAAAAGCATTTTTGAAGATGAGAAAGAGTTTGGTAAATTTGAGAAACAGAGAAAAGACTAGAGTCGCTGATTGTAATGAGCAAAGGAGA
>NW_007727736.1:298481-375576 GCF_000696425.1 Galeopterus variegatus | reverse complement strand
TCAAACTGTCTCTGTTTGCAGATATGATCCCATATATCGAACAGCCTAAAGCCTCTGCAAAAAAACTCTTGGAGGTGATAAATGAGTTCAGCACAATAGCAGGATACAAAATCAACACACAAAATTCAGTAGCATTTCTTTTCACCAATAGTGAAGATGCAGAAAGAGAAATCAAGAAAGCCTGCCCATTTACAATAGCCACCAAAAAAATAAAATACTTAGGAATCGAGCTAACCAAGGATGTGAAAAATTTCTATAATGAGAACTACCATCCACTTCTAAGAGAAATTAGAGAGGATACAAACAGATGGAAAGATATCCCATGCTCTTGGATTGGAAGAATCAACATGGTGAAAAAGGCCATACTACCCAAAGTGATATACAAATTCAATGCAATCGCCATCAAAATTCCAAAGACATTTTTCTCAGAAATGGAAAGAACTATCCAGACATTTGTATTGAATAACAAAAGACCATTCATAGCCAAAGCAATGCTGAGTAAAAAAAATAATAAACCTGGTGGCATAACTCTACCTGACTTTAAACTATACTACAAAGCTATAATCAAAACAGCATGGTACTGGTATAAAAACAGACACATTGATCAATGGAACAGAACCCCTCTTCAGCAAAGGGTGCTGGGATAACTGGTTATCCATTTGCAGGAGATTGAAACTAGACCCACATCTCTCACCATTTACTAAAATCAACTCAAAATGGATTAAGGATTTAAATATACACCCTGAAACAATAAAACTTATTAAAGAAAATATAGGAGAAACCCTTCAGCAAATAGGGCTGGGCACAGACTTCATGAATATGACCCCAAAAGCATGGGCAACCAAAGGAAAAATAAACAAATGGGACTATATCAAACTGAAAAGTTTCTGCACAGCAAAAGAAACAATTAACAGAGCTAAAAGACAGCCAACAGAGTGGGAGAAAATATTTGCAAAATATACATCTTACAAAGGACTAATATCCATAATATATAAAGAACTCAAACATCTTTACAAGAAAAAAACAAGCAACCCAATTAAAAAATGGGCAAAAGAGCTAAGTAGGCATTTCTCTAAAGAAGATATGCAAATGGCCAACAGTCATATGAAAAAATGCTCAACATCACTCAGCATCCGGGAAATGCAAATCAAAACCACACTGAGATACCATCTCACCCCATTTAGGATGGCCAAAATCCAAAAGACACTGAAAGATAAATGCTGGCGTGGCTGCGGAGAAAAAGGAACTCTCTTACATTGTTGGTGGGAATGCATAATGGTGCAACCCCTATGGAAAATGGTTTGGAGGTTCCTTAAACAGCTGAAGATAGATCTACCATACGACGCAGCTATCCCACTGCTGGGAATATATCCAAAGGAATGGAAATCATCAAGTCGAAGGTATACCTGTTCCCCAATGTTCATTGCAGCACTCTTTACAATAGCCAAGAGTTGGAACCAGCCCAAATGTCCATCACTGGATGAGTGGATATGGAAAATGTGGTATATCTACACAATGGAATACTACTCAGCTATAAAAATGAATGAAATACTGCCATTTGCAACAACATGGATGGACCTTGAGAGAATTATATTAAGTGAAACGAGTCAGGCAGAGAAAAAGAAATACCACATGTTCTCACTTATTGGTGGGAGCTAAAAATAAATAAATTAATTCACTCACATACACACACAAAAAAAAACCGGTGGGGGGGGGGAAGAAGATATAACAACTACAATTTTTTGAAGTTGTTACAACAAGCAAACCGAAAGGACATTCTTGTGTGGGAAGGGGGAGAGGGAGGAGGGAGGGAGGTTTCAGTGATGGGCCATAATAATCAACTACATTGTATATTGACAAAATAAAAATTTTAAAAAAAAGTTCATTGATGATGTTATTGCAGAGTAGTATTCTATTGCATAGATATACTACAGATAGTTTATCCATTTATTTGAGGTGTTGAAGGACATTTGGGCTGTTTCCATTTTTTGCTGATTATGAACAAATTTGCTCTAAACATTTATATATAGGTTTTTGTAATTAAGATATAATTCACATGTCATAAAATTCACTCCTTTAGAGTGCACAATTCAGTGGGTTTGGGTATGTTTACAAGGTTGTGCAACCATCACTACTATCTAATTCTAGAACGTTTTTCACATCCCAAAAAGAAACCTCATACCCATTAGCAGTCTCTCCCCATTTCTTTCTACCTCCAGCCCCTGACAAACACTAATGTACTTTCTGCCTCTATGGATTTGCGTATTCTGGACATTTCATATAAATGGAATCATACAATGTGTGGCCTTTTGTGTCTGGCTTCCTTCACTTAGCATGATGTTTTCAAGGCTTATCCATGTTGTAGCATGTATCAGTAGTTCATTCTTTTTATGGCTGAATAATACTCCATTGTATGGGAATACCACAATTTGTTTATCCACTCATTAGCTGATGGACAGTTGAGTTGTTTCAACTTTTTGACTATTATGCATAATGTTGCTATGAACATATACATACAAGTTGGTCTGTCAAAACCTTGCCTTTAAACCCAACCAGTCAGATACCAATCCCAGAGTTCCATCTTTGGTGGTCTTTTGCTAGAAATCACTTCTGGCATAAGTACTTGATTACTTAGGAATCAGTTGTAGGAAACAGAAATTAGTCAAAGTATTTTAAGAAAGGTATTTAATATAGGAAATTAGGTCCTTATAAAATTGATAGAAGGGCTACAGAAGTGGGATCTCTGCTTACCACTGGTATTCTGAGGAAGCTCAACCTTTGCTACATCAGGAGGTTAAGGAGGTCAGGAGGTCACTACTGGAACCATTGAAATCAGTAATACACCACTGTAGCCATGATCCTGGGATCATAAAGTCACTGCTGTTACAGCAATGTTCTTTTAACACTTAGAAGGTTGATAACTGAACACTGTAATGCTGCTGCAGAAAAACCCAAGCTCCCCATGACTTTCCTTGCTAGGAGCAATAACCTAGGCAGCAGAAAGATGGTCCCGGCCTCGCCCCCACATTCTAAATTCAAGTGCATGTAATTGAAGGAACTTAAGTTGCCTGAGAAATTTAGTTTTCATTTTCCAACTTCTGCAATTCAGGAAGGCACACCGAGAAGGAGGTTGGGATGGCTGCTGAGGACCAATTCACCATAACTAGCACTTACACTTAGCTTTCATTTATTCTGTTTCACTGTGTATAGCATTCTACATATGAGCAACTACTAATCAAATCAGTATGCCAGTGATGGGTATTTGGGTTGTTTTTAATTTTTTCAATATTTCAAGTAATGCTTTAATGAATATACTTGTAGCTGTCTCTGTCAATACGTGTGTGCTTCCCTAGGATGGTGTCTTTGTCTATTCTTGCCACTATAACAAAATACATCAGGCTGGATAATTTATAATAGAAACTATTTCTCACAGTTCTGGAGGCTGGAAAGTCCAAAACCAAGGTGTAGGCAGATTCGGTGTCTGGTGAGGGGACACTCTCTGCTCCCAAGATGGAGCATTGTTGCTATATTCTCACATGGCAGAATGTGGAAGGGCAAGAAGGGACTAGGGGACTTCCCTCAATCTCTCTTTTTAAAAATTAATTAATAAATTAATTAATTAATTAATTAATATTATTTTTAAAATATTTTATTTTATTTTGTCAAAATACAACCATCTCTTTTCTAAGAGATTTAATCACTTCCCCCAAAGCCCCCACCTCTTAATGCTATCACATTGGGTATCAGGTTCCAGTATATGAATCTGGGGGAATGCATGCATTCAGAACATAGTATATGGATACCTAGAAGTGGAATTTCTGGGTCATAAGTTGATTTGCATTTTCAACTTTACTAGCTACTGCCAAAACCTACTCTCCAAAATTATACCAATTTATATTCCCTCCAACAGTATGTGAGAGTTCCAATTGTTTCTTGTCCTTGCCTGTACTTGGTATGCCATACTTTTACAATTTCTGTAAATCTAATGGTCATGAAATATGCAATTGCTGTTTTTACTTGTATTTCCCTAGTTATGTGTGAGGTTGAGCATATTTTCATGTTATTGGCCATTAGGGTTTCCTCTTCTGTGAATAACCTAGACTTACCCTCTGCCTATTTTTTTCTATTATAGTTTTGCATTTTACTTGTTGATGTTATGTAACTTCATAACTATGTATGATATATATGACTATGTATATATCTGTATGTTATAATACAGATGTCATATATATGACGTATCTTTGTCAGTTACATAAGTTTCAAATTTTTTCTCAGTCTCTTACTTATCTTTTAATACTTTAATACTGTCTTTTGCCTTCTGAAGCTTTAAAATTTTATGTAATCAAATTTATCAATATTTTCTTATAAGATTTCTGCTTTTTGTGTCTTGTTTAAGAAAGTCTTTTTTTTTTTTTTTTTTTTTTTTTTTTTTACCACAAGGGTTTAAAGATAATCTCCTAAATTTTATTCTAATAATTTTAAAGTTATGTTCTTTACATTCAGTCCTTTAAAACATATGGAGTTTATTTTTATGTATTGTGTAAGGTGGGTATGTGATTCAATTTTTTCCATATAAAAGTTAATTGTCTCAATACCATCCGTTGAATACTCCATGCATTCCGTACTCTATACAATTCAACAAACTCCCAAACCTATTATGTGTTAGATATTGTTCTAGGCACTTAGAATATGGTATTAATAACACAGAAAAAAAATTCCTATTGGTATTGTGAATTATATTTCATTAACCTGTTAGAATTTTCCTGCCCTCATGGAGCTTATACTCACATTCTACTTTGGGGAGATATATAATAAACATAATAAATATATATATATATATTATTTAATATATTGGGAGGTTATATGTTATTGAAAGAATAAAGAGGAGGAAAGGAAATTCATAGTGCTGGGTTGAAAGGGAAGGTTGTAACTTTATTTATTTATTTATTTATTGGTTATGAATATTCATGAAATACAAAGCTGATTGTCACCCCTCATGCCCAAGATGTGAAGGCCAGATCCATACTGGCAGCATGCACATTACCACAAATTGTGTTTGTACCCCATGTCCCCCACCCAATTATCCCCAACCTCCATCCTCCTCCCCTTCCCCCCCCCACGGCACTCCACTTTGTATCCCAAGGTATGTTCTCTCCCTCTGCATGTCCAACGCACCACTGTGGACTTTCTTTCCTTCCTTCTTTCTCTCTTAGTTCCCACTTATGAGTCAGTACATGTGGTATTTTTCCCTCTGTCCTTGGCTTATTTCACTCAACATAAGTTTCTCCAGGCTCATCCATGTTGTTGCAAATGGGAGAATTTCATTCTTTTTTATGGCAGAGTAGTATTCCATGGTGTATATATTCCACAGTTTCCTTATCCAATCATCCATTGATAGACATTTAGGTTGGTTCCATGTCTTGGCTATTGTAAACAGAGCTGCAATGAACATGGTAGTGCAAGTATTCCTTCGACATGATGATTTCCAGTCCTCTGGGTATATACCCAGAAGTGGGATTGCTGGATCATATGGAAGATCTATCTGTAGTTGCTTGAGAAACCTCCATACTGTTTTCTGTAGTGGTTGTACTAATTCACAGTCCCACCAACAGTGCAGGAGCATTGGGTTATTTGTTTTTTTACTGTGTAATTGCTTGAGTTCCTTGTATATTATGGATATTAATATCTTGTTGGATGCATAGTTAGCAAAATTTTCTCCCACTCTGTAGGTTTTCATGTCACTCTGTTGATTGTTTCCCTTGCTGTGCAGAAGCTTTTTAGTTTGATGTAGTCCCATTTGTTTATTTTTTCTTTTGCTGCTTGTGCTTTTGGGCTCATGTTCATAAAGTCTATGCCCAGACCTAGTTCCTGAAGCATTTTCATCTATCTCTTGGTAAGTTTACAGTTTCAGGTCTTATACTTAAATATTTAATCCATTTTGAGTTGATTTTAGTATATGGTGAGAGGTGCATGTCTAATTTCATTCTTCTGCATATGGATATCCAATTTTGCCAGCACCACTTGTTGAACAGGCAGTCTTTTCCCCAATGTAGGTTTTTGGTGCCTTTGTCCAATATCAGGTGGCTATAAGCCTGAGGGGTGATTTCTGGGTTCTCAATTCTGCTCCACTCTTCTGAGTGTCTATTTTTATGCCAGTACCATGGTGTTTTGGTTACAATAGCTTTGTAGTATAATTTGAAGTCAGGTAGTGTTATGCCTCTGGCTTTTTTTTTTTTTTTTTTTTTTTTTTGCTCAGGATTGCTTTGGCTATTTGGGGTCTTTTGTTGTTCCATATGAAAGTTAAGGTTGTTTTTTCCCATTTCTGTGAAGAATGTCATTGGTATTTTGATGGGGATTGCATTGAATCTATAGATCACTTTGGGTAGTATAGACATTTTCACAACGTTAATTCTTCCAAGTTGGAAAAGATGAAGTCAAACTGTCTCTATCTGCAGATGATATTATGCTATATGTAGAAAAACATAAAGACTCTATCAAAAAACTCCTAGAGCTGGTTAATAACTTCAGTAACACTGCAGGATACAAAATAAATGGCCCTAAATCAGTTGCATTTATATACTCAAATAATGAACTAACAGAGAGAGAAATAAAGAAAATAAGCCCATTTACAATAGTCACGAAGAAAATAAAATACCTAGGGATCAATTTAACCAAGGAGGTGAATGATCTCTACAATGAGAACTACAAACCACTACCGAAAGAAATTAAAGAAGACACAAAAAGATGGAAAGACATTCCATACTCTTGGATTGGAAGAATTAACATTGTAACTTTAAATAGGGTCATCTGGGTTGGTCTTTTTGAGAAGTTGACCTTTGGGTGAAGACTTAAAACAACTGAGGAAGTTGGCATATGAATATTCAGGGAGTAATAAAAATTAATACTTATATCGTACACACTATGTGCCAAGATCAGTTCTAAGCACTATACATGAATTTTCTCATTTAATCCTCATAACAATTGAGATAGGTGCTGTTACTGTCATTACCCCCATTTGCCAGATGGGTGAACTGAGGCACAGAGAAGTTAAGTAACTCACCTAAGTTCATCAGCTAATAATTAGTAGGATCAGAATTTGAACCCAGGCATTCTAGTTCCAGAGTCACTACACTATTAAATAGCAAGGTCTCATTTATGCTGATATCCATTTTGTTTCATTGTTCTTTGTCTGTCCTCCAGGCCAACATCACACTATCTTAATTACTGTAGTGTTATAATAAATCTTGGTAGGGCAAATCTCAGCATCTAATTCTTTTTCACAATGGTCTTGGCTATTTTTAGAGCTTTATTTTTTTTCATAAAAATTCTAGAATCAGTTTTTCAGGTTTCACAAAAATTCCTTTTGGAGTTTTTATTGGAATTTTTTCATATATATAGACTACTTTGGGGAGTATTGATACCCTTACAGCATTCCAGCTTTCCATTCATGGTCGTGGTCTGGTTTATACTTATTATCAGCTTCTGTTATGTTCTTAAATAATTTTATGATGTTTTTCAATAAAGATCTTACACATATTTAAGTGTTTTATAGATTTGTGTCCTCCCACACATAGTCTATATATAGTTCCAACCTCACTTCCTGTTTGCTTGCTTTGCCACAAACCAGATCCTACTCTTTGTGCTTCTGATAGGTAACACAAACTAACTGTGTGTGTGTGTGTGTGTGTGCATGTGTGTTTTGCATGTGTTATAGATGGTCTTTGTTTCCTGACTGTGCCCTTTGAGTCTGGTTAATCCAGACTGCAGCATATCAAGAAAGATGTAAGCCTTTTTCTTTTGTGAGTCTTCAAACCCCTCAGCAGTGATGACTGTGTCCTACTCTGCATCTTGCCTGTGGTGCCGGGCACATCGTGATTACCCAAAAGGTCTTTTCTGCTATATTTCCCACAATGGGGTTTCTATTCTTTTCCTTCAGTCTCTCCACTCTATTAAGCCCTGACACATGACTCTCCCTTGATCTTCATGGTTAACTTCTGTATTTAAAGATGCACTTTTCTCCTGGACTGGTACCTGAGACCTCCTCTTCCACCAGTGGTCCTTTTCCCCTGAGAAAGTGAGGTAAAAGGTCTTGGTGAATAGCTAAGTTCTTTGAGAAGAAATATCTTTGTGAGATTATCTAGTCCAGTTTTTGCAAAAGTTTTTTTTTTTCCCCACAGAACATTAGTCTGTGAGATGTTCTAGGGGAAAAAAAGTTCTTAGCTTAAAAAAACAGTGGAAGCCCTTTATACTAAATTGTCTTCTTGGAGACTCATGCTGTATTTTAATTACCTTAAAGGCACATCTATGTTTTACAATAAAGAAATCTAACTTCGTTTAGCCCGTCATTTTCAAATCTTTTAAATTATGGAATCTTTTTTTCTGTTTTTAAAGAGCACCTATTAACGCCCACAAACCTCGCACTGAGAGATATTGGCCTTGTCCGTCGTTCTGCTCTCTGGTATACATAAAGTAAACAAAGTCAGTTATCCTTGGCTTTTTATTCTAAAGACATTTTTCAGCTTCCACAGTAGTATTGCAAGGCTTCCGTCATGAGGAAATTTCCTCTAAAGTCTATTCTGAATCTTCCATGTTTAAGTTTTATCATCCTATCCATTCCTATATCCTCACTGGAAACAAAATGATTTTGATTTTGGAAACAAAATCAATTGTTGCGTGTTTACTGAATGCTTATGATGTGCAAGAAAGAAATTTTAAGACATTAGCCTTGCTGAAATTTCCATGTTTCCATACTCTTATTCCTTGATATTTCTCTGCCCCTGACCTGCATAATCCTGATTTTTTAAGATGAAGCCAAAACGTAAGGCAACAGTGCATGTAAGACAACAGGACAGACACCCGTGCTCACCTGGGGTACTTATACAGAAACCAGGAGAGCAGAAGCAAAGTGCTGGAAAGACATAACTGGGCAGGTTGCACACTTGAGGCTGTCCACCTAATCCAACTAACATAGATAGCTTCAGTTTTGCTGAGTCAACGTCTTCCAGAGAAGAAAGACGATCATATTTTTTTAATCCCACTTTGAGGCAGCTTACAGTAGAACACATACACAGAAAATGCTTAAATATAAAAGATCAACAGCTCTATATAAAAGGAAGGGTTAATTGTACTAGGAATCAGATATAAAGTAATTACTGTGCATGCTATTAGCTTTGAGCTTCTTGGAAGCCAAGCAAAAATGGAACCATGATACTACAAGACTGCTACATATTAATGCACACAGCCCCAGTTGTGAAGATGGTAATCCACCCCCAATTTAATCTCTCACCTTTCTCTTCTTTTGTCCTATAGTCTGGCCTGATCTGATGAATTCAGTTTGGAGGCTTCTTTGTCTTTTATAACAAACTTGATATAAAGAAACCAATTAGTGATAAATAGGCAGTTTGAGGAGAGATGTGTTAACATTTATCTTGGAGCCATCAGATTCACTTCACATAGAAAGGTGTCTTAGTTGGGTTTGAACTCCAACTCTCAAAGGTAAACGCCACAGACTTCATTAACTAAATTCTTATCCAAGCTGAAAGGTTTTGGGGGACCCTTTTCAATGCTATCTTCCATATGATTCTAGATCTATTTTCTCTTGTCCCTTTTCTACCCGCTTTTAGTGTACCCTACTGATCTCATTTCAAAAACAACCAGTTGTTGGATATGTGTACTAAAATACCTTAACAAATTTGCAGATTTGCTTATTTTCTCTCAAGAGGGTAAAAGGAAGAGAGCTATAATTCGTAGAAGCCTGGTTGTTCTGTCTGAGTCTGGCCCCCAGGCAGATTAGGCCAAGGTTTTGGCCAAGTGAAATTGCCAATTTTCTAAAAGAAAGGGCTAGCACATTGCTCATTAGAGCATTCTGAACTTGCCTGTGAAATCTTTTTGCTACCCTGCAATTTCCTGTTGGTTATAAACGAAACCTTTCTAGCTGTTAATGCGGACTGTGAATTGAAGGGAAAAAAAGCATGTAATTAATCATAGGACGTTGGGGGGATTCACTAAGCCTGAGTTACAGGGGAGAAGCTGGACAAGGCACTAGGACCTAGAAGGCATCTATCCACCCTGGCAGGAATTTCTTGCTTGGAGCTCAGACAACAAAGACATAGAGAGATTGGTTTTCTTTCTCTCAGCATCTCCACCCAACCAGCAGAAAACCGGTGAGTGGGGCTTTCGAGTGATTTTCAAGCAGAATGTAACAGATGTCAAACGGGAAAAGCACAAGGCAAAGCGCGCGCGCTCTCTCTCTGTCTCTCCCCTTTTCTCTCCTTTCCTCCTTTTTTTTTTTTTTTTTTTTTTTGCCTTATTCTATCGGATTTTTTCCCCCTAAGCTTCTACCTGGGATTTTCCTTTGGAAAAGTGAGTTTGATGTTCCTTTGTTTTCACTGTGATGTTAATTTAGAATAATACCACCTCTGATCCTAAAGCAAAGCAAAGTATTACTGGCACGCCTGGGGAAATGCTTGCTACTTGTCTTGAGGAGGTGGGGTCTCTTAGCACTGCAGGTTGTCTCACTGAGACAATGCTGAGCTCAGCATAGGTCAGGGTGACATTGGAAAAAAAGGGGGATCAAGCCTCGCAAACCCACTAGGCACCAGTTCCCCTTTATCTCCTGTCCTCCTGGTCCCTTGCAAATATCTCAGTGTGGCAGTGTGCAGCAGCTGAGCCCTGTTTGCTTTGTGAGTCCTATTATCCCCTCTGTGAGATGCATGTTAATAGTTTAGTTCCTAAAATGTCACTACCTTTGCTAGCATTTAGGGCTTTGGTTGTATTTGATTTCATGTTTTCATTGTTTTTTGGTTTTTTTGGGGGGGGAGGGGTCAGCAGAAGGGGAAAAAGCAAAGCCTGATAGATGACCCTCTTTTGCCTTAGCTAATGCACCTGGGCAGTAGGCAAGTTTGGGGTGAATTGACTGCTGTGAGGGCAAAATGCACCTTCAGTCAGAATGGAAACCCAGAACAATGAAAGGTGTGCTTGCTTCTAGAGGTCTCATATGCTGTGCAGGGACTGGGAATCTTTCTACAATTAAATTATTCCATTAAGAGGTGTTGCTGCATTGATGGGGAGAGGATGGAGCACCTGAAAAAAAAAGATTTTGTGACAAAATGGTACCAGGGGGGAAAGCAGAGCTAATAATTTGTTAAATAACTGCTTTTTCTAATCCTTTTTCTCAGCTTATTTTAAAGAATGTCGAATAGCTGCACCAGCTTGATGGGGAAGGGGTTTGATGAATAGCACAAAGACACAGGCTATTCCCTGGAGGCTGTCCCTTTAAAGGAGAATCCTAGTTTATTCTGGGGGGAGGGGACGCACACATTAGAGTAGGAAAGAAGGTTTGGAATAAAATTAAAACACTCCTTTTCATAGCCATTGTACTGAGACGCAAAGACTGTGTCCTAAGCTGGAGATGCTAACCTTGGCTAGCTCCTTCTGTTCTCTTCAAGGGGAATTTTGTCAGGCTATGGACTCATTTACAACTGTTAGTCATGTGGACATATGTGAGGAAACAGATGCCAGTTTTAATGTATTTAGCCCGAAGTTACAATTTGATAGGAGCCACTGTCAGTAAGTCTGAGGATTTTAAGCTATTTCAAAATCCCCCCCCCTCCTCTGTTTGGAACAGTGCCAAAAGTGCCTCCTTCTCGATCTCTTACTCCCAGCCCCCACAACCACCAGCACCCCCGCCCAGCCCCTCCTTCTTCTCTATTAAGATCAATATTCCTGCAGGTCAGGGGCAAGCAGCAGATGGGTCACAGGCTTTTTTCAACCAGTTCTTTTCACAAGCAGCAGATTGCAGATCTGGATCTGGCTAATATTTGAATTCCTTTCTGTTTTTTCTCCTCTCTCCCTTTTCTTTGCCTCTCTTCACCCCCCCCCCCCCCCCCCCCCCCCCCCCACCACCTCATTTCTCCAACACTCAGGTCTCTGAGGTTCCACCAAAATATGGAACTTGATTTTGGGCACTTTGACGAAAGAGATAAGACGTCCAGGAACATGAGAGGCTCCCGAATGAATGGGCTGCCTAGCCCCACTCACAGCGCCCACTGTAGCTTCTATCGAACCAGAACCTTGCAGGCCCTGAGCAATGAAAAGAAAGCCAAGAAGGTACGTTTCTACCGCAATGGGGACCGCTACTTCAAGGGAATTGTGTACGCTGTGTCTTCTGACCGTTTTCGCAGCTTTGACGCCTTGCTGGCTGACCTGACTCGATCACTGTCTGACAACATTAACCTGCCTCAGGGAGTGCGTTACATTTACACCATTGATGGATCCAGGAAAATCGGAAGCATGGATGAATTGGAGGAAGGTAATTCAAGTAGGGGGTGGCGGCCCTTGGTGGGAGGTGGCATCATGTGTTATGGTTCCATTCTTAGATTTCACTGAAAGAAATTAGGCAGTGTATTTGTCAAAATACCAGGTTGATTGATGCTCAGATTTCTGGTTCTACATGCATCAATAGAGCCATTAGCCACCACCCTTTGTGGCCTTCATTCTCTGCTGGGTTTGACATGTGGATGGTGGTGATAATGCATTGTGCTTATTTGCCAGGGTATACAAAGGAAAATCTTAATTATAGTGTTTCGTCTGGATCTTGTTCAAAATTAACTCTGAGTAGCACTATTGAGGCAGAGCATTAAATTATGAGGGGTGTAATGAGGAAGAACATTTGGTCGGACTAACAAATATTATGCCCAAGTTTCCTTTGGACTGCTGAAAAATTATTTGTAAATTGCAACTCATTGGAAATACGCACCCTAAAAGCAGGACTTTCTGGACATATTCACAGAGGATTATACTTTTAGGTAAGTGGTCGCTGCTCAGCTGTTGCTTCCATAAAGCCCACTTCAGGGTGTGTCCCCAAGGCTGAGGTCATTGGGAGAAATACCAAAGCAAGCTGTAGGTATGTCTGGTATTTTAATAAAGACCATTTCTATTAGAATAGGAACTGACTTACTATGCCTAAATCCCTTTAAATCCTTTCTAGATTTTGGTATTGCAACTGAATTTTCTGACTAGACTGCTGAAAATCTTGACAACCTGTGTATCTACTCAAAAATAGGGAAAATCCCAGCTCTTACCAAAACTTGCTCACCCATGAAGCTTCTTTGTGGTCATTTAGAAAATAGATCTTGGGTCATGTTCTCAATATTCTACATTATCCAATCAATTATATTAAAGATTCTTCCCTATCCCTACTTTAAATTGGTAGGTATAACATATGTGATCAATTTAACCTGATACAGTGCTTTAAAAGATAGCCTCAAGGAGTGGTGATAATAAAAATGTTTCTCCTCAAATACCTCCCCCATTATCCAGCTCTCCCACCTCACTCTCTCCATTTGCTGAGCATAGGTGAGTTTCGAGCAGGCAGATCTCTAGAGAAACCAAATTATGAAACAGCCAAGGAATGAGAAACAGCACCTCAAATGACTTGGTGCAGGAGTACCCTGCCTCCACGTCACTGTTTCTAGGTTTCTTGTGTCCCTAGACAAAGGAGCATGAGGGCTTTCCTTGTACAAGACCCCAGTTCTCTCAAGTAGCTGCTGTTTTCCAAGTAGTCAGGCCAAGTGATTGGGGACAGTTACTTATATGAGATAGTGGCCATATGGTTGCTGCATCTGAGTCTCAGGGTTCAAATCCAAGATTTTTCTATGCAGCTGACCTTGAAAAGCAATGTTGACGAGGCTTAGATTATTTGATCATGTGCTGAATGGACAGGTAGAGGCTAATCCTAGGCCTTTCCTGACCATTAAATAATTGGCCATGCTAGCACGTATCTTAAAATAAAGGAAAGTCAGGGCAAACTTGACGGGCTTGAAAACCAGGTTGAGGGAGCTGTCCAACAGAGTAATCAATAGGGTGTGTGTCTTTTGTGGTTGTAAAATCCCTATCTCAGTCGAATTTGAGGGGTTTCTCTGTAATAGCTTTCACAAAGCACCCTGAATCAGCCAATATGTCCTCATTTCCATTATCTATGATCATCTAAAGACCACAATAGATGTTAGGACAGAATTCTGAACCAAGTGACATTTTATTTGGAGCAATGATTAGAATATTCTTGTCTCTGATATGAGAGGTGTTATGTGCAGATATTTCCCCCCAAATCCCTTTTTTTACATGTTGATTTTTCTCCCTGGATGTGTGTGTATGTGTGCGTCTGTGTGTTGGGAGAGCGGTGGTGATAAACAATCCCTGTTCCATAAAGGGAGGTACTACATGTAATTTTGAAAAGACTGCAGCTTTCTTTTCCCTTGAGTCCTTTTGAGTCTTGTTAGATTGGACTTCTTTCATCTCCCACTCCTGGGTGCAGCAATACTTCCTGGCAAATTTCTGGACTATGTAGAGTGTGAATAGGGCTCGGTTGCATTTGTTCATATGCGATCTACAACCACGAGTCACAGTGGACCTCAACACCCTTTCAGTCCTGAGCACTGCCCATTCAGTCAAGGACATTCAGGGATATCTCTGGGAGAGTGTTGAGAAATGTGATCAGTTTTCCCAGTACCACAGAGACAGACAGGTTTGAGGAGCATTGAGTTGAGGAGGATAAAGAAAGTGGGTCTTTTTCTCTCCTATTTGGTACTTTAGAACCACTCCATCTAGGAATGGAGGACAGAAGTCCCTTCACTTTGCTCCCGTTTGAAAAAGGTTGAATGAAAGATAAAAAATTTACACATATTGCTTGCTATTAGGATTCAAATTGAAAAAGTTTGGAAAGATCCCCGAGTGAAGAATCAGGGGCATTGGATTCTAATCTCAGAGGCAACAGATTATAATGGTAAAAGGAGTCTTTGGAGCCAGATTTGTTTTAAATCCAAGATCTGCCAGCTGTGTGATCTTGGAGTAACTATTTAGATTCCCTGAGCCTCTGTTTTTCATCTGTAGAGTGGGAATAACTATTCTGAGGATTAAATAAGACAATGGATACGAAGTGCTTACTATATTGCCTGTATAAGTGGCACTCAATACAGGATAGCATTACTGTTTCAGTCATCCTAGTTTATAGCTACATAATCATAGGTTTGTCCTTATCATCAATGTGACTGTTCTTTCTTTTTATTTTATTTTTTTTAAATTTTTATTTATTTATTTATTTTGTCTTTTTCCGTGTCCGGCAACGGATCGCAACCCTCAGTGTCACCCCCGCACCGGACCGGGACCGGCAACGGGACCGCAACCCTCGGCGTTGCCCCCGCACCTCGCTCAGCCAGTGAGCGGGAACCGGTCCACATGTGGGATCTGAACCCTCGGGCGGGAGCGCCGCCACGCTTCCCAAGCGGCGCACTATCCAGTGCGCCACCGGGCCGGCCCTGTTCTTTCTTTTTAAAAGAACTCTTTAAAAAACAACTTAAGGTATCATTTATATACTATAAAATTCACCCATTTAAGTGTACAATTATTTTTAGAAAATTTACCAAGCAGTGCAACCATCCCCATTATCTAATTTTAGACCATTTTCATCTCCCCAAAAGGAAACCCTGTACCAATTAGCTGTCACTGCCCATCCCCCCCACCCTCTCCAGCCCTAGGTAACCATTAATCTATTTTATGTCTCTATAGATTTACCTGTTCTGGATATTTCATGTAAATTAAATCATACACTATGTGGTCCTTTGTGCTTCTTTCACTTAGAATAATGTCTTCAAAGTTTATCCATGTTGTACCATATCAGCATCAGTACTTCACTCATTTTTATTGACAAATAATATTCTATTGTATGTATAGATCACATTTTGTGTATCTCCTGTGAGTAATATTCTTAACTGTGAGGTGAGACTAGTAATACCTGCCTTCCTTATTTGCTGGTGGTTGAGGATAAAATTAGATAATGATATTGAAATACATTTACAAGGTAAAACTATAGCTGCAAAGTGCTATTATTATTAATGATATGAAAATAATAATAATAATGATAATGATGATGCTAGTGAGGTGTAGTAATGGCCAGTGGTTCCCAAGTCTCGCTGCCTTTCAAAATCTTTCAGAGCTTTAGAAAATTATAGATTCCTAGGCCACACCCCAGACCTACTGAATCAGAATCCGCAGGGTTGGGACCCAGAATTTGTGTTTTTACAAATCTCAGGTGATTCTTATGAACAGTTAGACTTGGGAAGTATTAGATTAGGTGATCTTAATGGTCCCCTTCAGCTAACTACAGTGGTAGGAGTTCTTAGGAATGCAAAAAACCTTGTTTCTGATTTTTGCTCTGTAGATCTTAAAAGGAATAATGAAGCACTGAACACATTATGTTTCTAAATGGCCACATTATTAAATATTTAGCCTAAAATGAAATAAAATAAAAAGCAATTGGTTAATAATCACTCTGGGCTTATGGCATTCCTTTGTCCAGTGCCTCTAGTCTACCGTGTGCTGCTGGATACTGAAAGTATCAAGAGGAGCATTTTGGACCAAAGTCAGGTTATTGATGTCAGCTTTCGCACAGCTCCTTGGGTACACCAAGAGTCTAGCGAAGCCATATAAGATGTGGCCCTCACTAGCTGTATCCTCAGAAAGTCAATGAATGAAATCCACTGGTGGCTTTTCCTTTTGTCTTGTTTTTCCTTTGTCTTTTACTGTAGAATCTTTCTTCTTACACTTATATCCTGTCTAATCCTTTCCCCACTTCCTTGTACGTGAGTGCTCAGATCAATCTTAGGGCTATCATTTTTGACTAGCCAGCTTTTCTGAACACAAATTGAGACAAGTTTGTACATTATAATGCAGACTATGAACAGAATTTTAACAACTGGGCCAGTGTTGGAAAATCTAAGCTGTATGTATGATGACACTAGCTATGATCCACTTTCTTTGCCATAGCTCATTTGTTCCAATGAGATGAAACCACCTTCCCATTAATTTATCCTCTAACTACTAAAGCAAGCACATTGCCAAAGACAAAGATTTTAAGATACCTGGGGTGGATTCATTGTTAATAGGTATGATACTATAATACAGTATCATTTAACATTTTAATATAATAATACAATCAAGTATCATTTGATATTTTCCTTCCTGAGTCAGGAAGCCCTGGAGAAGAGGAGAAAACCCAGGCAGAAGTGATTTTGCACTGAGAAGGTAGAAGGTAGAAATATATTTAGATGAGATCAGTGCATTCAGGGTGATATGGTCGTAGACTAGAAATATATAGTTTTGAAATATATAGTTGGAAATAATAGTTTTGAAAATAGAGCCCTCTTGAAAGTGAAGGAAGGTAGACATTGGATCATATCACTTCCACAGCCTGTTCCATTTCTACCCTTTCAGCTGTGTTTCCATGACTTCATTTCCTTAACCCCTGGCCCTGAAGTAGGTTGTCAGTTCTAGCAAATTGCCACCTTGGTTGGCCCTGAAACTAGTTTTCCTTCTAGGCTCCCAGCAGGTGGGAAATGGCCCCTGAAAGCTGCGTCAGGATGGGAGCCCAGCTGTGTAAAGATGTGCCACACCTCACCCAGCTCCAAGTGCCAAGCAGCCGGACATGCAGGAAGCACCGAGCTCTGGCAGCAGACAGTGCAAACGTCTGCAAAATCAGAACAAGGAAGCCTTAGTCTAGTAAAGCAGCACATTTGGTGTCTTTCCAGTAATAGAAGTGGAGAGTCCTTGGTGGTGGGCACCTATTTCCTTAACATTTAATTACTGTGACAGCTTTGTTTCCTAAAGCCTGTTTGAGATAAGAGAGAAGAAATCTCATAGACCTTTAGGTCTAGAAGGGACTCAGACAATACCTTTAATTTGTCGATGGAAAAGCTGAGACTCAGAGAGATGAAATGACTTGCCAGAGGTGACACAGCTTGTAAGTTCCTGGTTGGGGTTTGAATCCAGCTCTGTCTGGCTCCTGAGTCACTACTCTTAACCGCCATAAATATTCTTCCCTCAGTGGGCATCAGCAGTGGCTTTGCTGAATGCTAACCATAGAGCTACTACATTTGGCATTTGCAGCAACTGGAAGCTTCCTCTCAACCAGCAGGAAATCTTACCTTTGAGGCACGGGACCCCCACAGTGCTCCAGGTTATAGAAAAATCACAGCTCAGTTCCTGGATGGTGCCCTTGCTTCTTTCTCTTTTCACTTCCTTTTCCTCAGCTTTTTCTACTTTTCCCCCGTTTCTTCTTTCCTTCTTGTTCTCTTCTTCATTACTTCAGATTAGGGGCTTAATAATAATAATAGGAAGTTATCAAGTGCATAGTATGTTCCAGGCTCTGGGCTAAGTGCTTTATGTCCATCATCTGATTTGTGCCCTACAACAACCTTACAAGGTAGGTACTGTTATTGTCACCCCTGCTTTGCAGACAAGAAACTGAAGCCAAGGAAGGTTAGGTAACTTGTCCAAGAGCATACAACTAGAAAGTGTTGAGGACCCCATTCTGACTCATGTCACATCAGCTGCTTTTTTCCCATTACTCTGTATCCAGGCCAAAAGGAGCGAGTGGAGTGACTAAAATGTACCGTTGGAAGGTGCTCAACATAGATTTGGCTGAGGACTGGGCCCTCTGGAAAGTTCTTGGGTGCCATATGATACTGTAGCTGTCTGCCATCGTGTTCATTTTCATCTGGGGGTGGTTAATCACACTCATAGTTCAGACGCTTAAGAGGTTTAAGAGATGGCAGCAAAAAGAGTCCAGGGTCCTAATAGGGCTACACAGCTGACTCTCCAGAAGAGACTGTGGATGAGTGAAATCATAAATATATAGCCTCACACATTTTCACACCACCAGTTGTCTGACAGAGTTTAAAGTACATGACGAGTTATGGAAAACATCTGACTCAAAGGCAGTGACCTCTTGGAAAGTGCCCGTGAGTCTGGTAAAGTGCTAAGGCAAGAGGCCATTTCTCGGATGTGGGGGACATAGGCTGTGAATATATGAAGGAATTGAAAGGACCCCTTTATCCTTTTAAGTCACAAATTAAAGACTGCAGCCTCTAATCACTTGGGTTGGGTTGAATAAGCCAGTAACAAAACCAGAGAAATTAGGGTTTCTCTTGGTTGGGGTCTTTGACCAACCCATCCTGTTGTGCACGTGTGCACCAAACAGGGGAGAGTGCCTGTGCTCTACCACAAACCGTGCCTTGGTCTCCCTGTCAGAGCAGAACACTGGCGGCTTCTGGGACTGAGGGAAGCTTTGGAAGCCACTTTGCTTATGTCGGGCGCCACTTCTCTCCCCTTCCACACACATGCGTGCACACACACACACACGCATGCACACATGCATGCACACACGCGTGCACGCGCGCGCGCGCGTGCATCCTCAAAGGTGCCCCAGAGATTCTAACTGAATCTTCTCTTAGCACTCACTGAGAAATTTATTAATTAACATGACAAAGGATTTGGTGCTACAGCAAAGCAGTCGATATTTGCAAAGGGAGTGAATTAGCAGCCTGGTGTTTCTGAATGTCTCTGTGTGGTTCTCCTGCTGAGACTAAAGAAGGAAGAAGGACCATCAGACCATAATTGTGTTGAATGCTTTCTTTGCACTGGCTTGGATTTATTTATTTATTTAGGGTTATTACTGCTGACAAGCTTGATTAAATCACACTGTTTCTGCAGCTCAACCTCTGGATGAACTTGTGTATACCTTGAGGCTAATGTGTTTTACTCAACAAATGCAAACTTTTCCAATATTCTCTCCCCCAGGCTGAGCCTATTTCTGTTCCTATTTTTTCTAGCTTCTAGTCCCGGTTGTCTAATCCCCCTCCTCTTGCCTCTGATCCCTGAATTTCTTCTGCTTTATTAATCATTTCCTCTAACTCAAGGTAAATGTGAAAATTACACTAGAACCCTCTGATCTGTAAATCATACTATACAATGTATCCTCACATTTCCACCTCCTTACTTGTGGCAGCCAAGGGTGAGCAATGAAGATTGCTCCGAATACACAGATCTAGTGTGCAGCATTTGGAAGGTTGGAAAGATGAGGGATGAGTGATAGAAACAGGGGAGGGTATTTTTCTAAGCAAGAGCTAGACTTGCAAACACAAAAAATGTGTGTGTATGTCTTGTTGTGTGTGTGTACAGGTTGTTATTTAGACAGTTTCTCCACCTGGATGTGGGGGTGAGCAGTAGAGGATACACTTATACACACATATACACATTCAGCACATACACACACATTTCACATTTCAATATTCCACTGCTTAGCCATAAACTCTGTGCAAATGACAATCAAGCTTCTTGTCAAGTATGTGCTATATGCTCAATATGCAAAGTTACCTGGTTCATTTAACCTGGAATAAAAATGTATTAACTTTGAAAGTTCTCCTTGGTTCATAAAATATCAAAGGCAAGGGGCTATGAGTCCCAAAACAGGAGAGGAACGTTAAAAAAAATAGAGACATGCTAGAAATGCTCTTAATGCCGCTAGAAGTTAAACATCCTAGAAACTAGCATAAATGTTTAAATTCCAGTAAAGCCATATTAAGTTTGAGAATCCCACTTGTTAGATTAAGCTTAAACATGTTCATTGTCCTTTGAACCCTTAGCTTTACAGGGTTCTTCAACTAGGTATGTTGTTATATTGAAGGATGTTTTGAGAATTACTTACTCTTGAATTTGAATGAGCTAACTTGTTAGAGAGACCAATTAGGAATTGTACCCAAGGTTGGTTACTATCACCACTTCTCCAAAAGTTCTACTCTAATGTCAGTGTGTATTAGTTTGGTTAGAGTAGTCCACAATCTGCTATTAAACTAATCATCTAACCACTTATTTCTTCCCTTAGGGGAAAGCTATGTCTGTTCCTCAGACAACTTCTTTAAAAAGGTGGAGTACACCAAGAATGTTAATCCCAACTGGTCTGTCAACGTAAAGACATCTGCCAATATGAAAGCCCCCCAGTCCCTGGCTAGCAGCAACAGTGCCCAGGCCAGGGAGAACAAGGACTTTGTCCGCCCGAAGCTGGTGACCATCATCCGCAGCGGGGTGAAGCCACGCAAGGCTGTGCGTGTGCTTCTGAACAAGAAGACAGCCCACTCTTTTGAGCAAGTCCTTACTGATATCACTGAAGCCATCAAACTGGAGACTGGGGTTGTCAAAAAACTCTACACTCTGGATGGAAAACAGGTAGGTACCTTGTCAAAGTACTCTTGCTCTCATTTTTTTTTTTTCTGAATCCTTGGATGATTATCTTATACCTAAGATGTCATTTGTAGCTGATGAACTCCTCCTCCACATCTCATCCTCCCTACCTGATATTACCAGTCTCATTTAGAGGAAAGGTGTTTTCAGCAGGCAAAGCAAAGGACTAGGAATCTGAGGCTTTGAGATTCAATCTGCTTCTGATTTACCAAGTAGAATGGTCACTTAGCTTCCTTATCTGCTAAAAAAAGACATGTTATGAATATGAATTTAGCTATTACATGATACAACCTTGATTGTTCCATACATGAGACTGAAAATGAGATTTGCCCACTCATTTCCTTTCAGATACCCTCACATTGGTATTCAGCATCCATTCTGACTAAAGGAGGTTGGAGTGACCCTCATGCTATAAAAGGAATCAGATATGATAGAAGGACCAAAGCTTCTTTGCCTCACACCAAACCATATTTTTTCTCTCTCCCTTTTCCATGTGACATAGCTGTCTTCATTTGGTTCCACTGATGGTTTGTGTGAGAAAGGGACTATTTCAAGATCCTAAAATTAGCCTAAGAAAGATACTGCCATCTGTTCCCCTCCAAATCAGGTTCTTCATGTCATTGGTTATGCTACTAAAGTGCCACCTATATTAATATCTGGGAAAGAATGCAGCCAGGCGTCTCCATCAGACAGATGCACCATTATCTTGAGCATAGGGAGCTGTAAATATATGACAAAAAAATGTTCCACGGGAATTGGAACAGTGGCTGGTTCTGTTGGCTCTAAAGGGAATCCTCGTCCCCCAGCAGAGAAGACAAGTGTGGATTATGATCAGTCCATATATTCTACCTCTTAAAATACCTTCGGTATTTGAACAATGATATAGGTTCTAAAAGAGCAGATTCACTATACATCAAAATAACTGATTAGTGCTCAGATGCAGAACAGTGCCTCCTCCCATAATTTTTGATATTTAATGTGTGATCCAAGATTTTAAGTTTCAAGGGAAAACTCACTTATATACTATATACTTAGCAATTTTGATAAATTTGTGGCTTCTATCTGTTTCCCATCATTTTGTGATCTGAGAGATATGTGGAGGCATTGGTTATAGCTGATTTGCATTTATTTTACCAAAGCAATGGGTTTACCTGTTATGTGGGGGAAAGTTCCAACTCCCAAGTATGTTTCCCATCATTTTGTGATCTGAGAGATATCTGGAGGCCTTGGTTATAGCTGATTTGCATTTGTTTTACCAAAGCAATGGGTTTTTCTGTTGTGTGGGGGGAAAGTTCCAACTCCCAAGTATCTAAGGGTATCTCTCTTCTGAGCATCAAGTATGTAATAAACAGGAGCTGCTTATGAACAGGATTACTTGCCAAAACCTCATCTCAGAGAAATAGGACCTGGGAATTTTAGATTCATTGGCTCTCAGAGTTGAGAGTGACTTCAGAAGCCATGACATTTAATCTCTTACCTAAGGCAGGGATATCCTCTACAATCATTTCATACCACAGCTAATTCCACCGTTCAGCTGCTATAATTTTTAAAAAGATTTTCCTCACATTAGGCATAAGTCTGCTTCCCTATACTTTCAGCCTCTTGAAGTAATATAGGAAAAATACAAACCAAGGACATAAAACCAGGATTCAAAAGGTTTGGTTTGTAGTATTGAAATTGCCACTTACTATGTAACTTTGGACTAACCACTTAACTATCTGAAACTTCACACTCCTCCTCTGTATGAAGGAATTGATCACACCTACCCTGCCCACGCTCACAGGATTCTTGTGAGGATCAAATGAAATAATGGATATGAAAGCACTGTGTAAATTAAAACATGCATATATATGTGTTTGTATATATACAGTCCATCATTAAATGAGATTTATGGCAATTTACATATATATTAATAAATGTTAGCTCTCTTGCCCTTACTTTACTTCCATCACTCTTATCATAAATTTCCAACATTTCGTGGAGATATACCATACCTTGGCATTCTGTGATTGCTCCTAATAATACATAAAGGCATACCTCCATCTCCTGGGTAAGCAAGCTCCAGTCCAGTGATGAGTGGATTTTTTTTTTTACATTTATCGGTTTATTATTAAGGATATTACAAAGGATACAGATAAAGAGATGCATCAGGTGAGGAATGGGTGAAGGGACATGGAGCGGCCATGCCCTCCCTAGTCACGCCACCCCAAGAGTGGATTTTCATCCTGCAGCAGGCGAGTGGCAAGCTCTCTCCAACTCCTTCAAGTATCAGTTCCCATTTTGGGGGGGAACACGTTACAAAATACCAGCACTTGATATGCTGTGTATGTACAAAAATGTAAGGAAGTGATGCTCAATAGAGCAGAAAAATGCCCTTTGAGGCATTTGCACCTCCATATATGTAGTTCTTTCTCTTTAAAATGTCTCCTTCTGCCCATCCTGACCCTTGGAGGTCATTTATTAGGGCCTGGTTCAAGTGTCACTTTATCTTTGAAACCTTCTGTCTACACTAGGCAGAGTAAAAGCAGTCCTAACCTTATTCTTATCATTATTATTATTAATAATACTCCATTCCTGATAAACTGTGGATGCTCTCTATAAAAGTTTGATTGAATGAACTGACATAAACAGATTCTCACATGGCCAGGTAGAGGTTCTGAGAAGCCCTCTTCTCTCAATGTCCCAGACACTATCCTTAGGTCTATAAGAAGAGATAGGGGGCTTCTAAAGGATTGCACATTCCCCCCAGGCAGCTTCTATCTGGTAATGTATGTGAAAGTCACTCAGGAAAAACATTTAAAGCAATATTTTCCAAAGTATATTCTAAGGATAACTGTCCTCATCCCCCAACCCCCAGAAGCTCTTCAGAAAAGGACTCTGTTGTCAAATAAGGTTGTAAAATGCTGCAAATTGTATGCCTTTCTTAGAAATTCACAGTGCTTATTGGCACATTAAATGTTCTAAGAAGTCCTACAACAAGAAAACCCATTTAGTTAGACCAGGTATTTCCCAATCTTATTTAACCACAAGAATTTCTTTTTATAAACACACAGAGAGAGAGTGGGGGGGAGATAGAGAGAGAGGGAGAGAGAGAGAGAGAACACTAGGGGGAAGGAGGGGAAGACAGAGGGAGAGAGAGAGAGAGAGAGAGAGAGAGAGAGAGAGAGAGAGAGAGAGAAACACTGGGAAATGCTGTTTACAGAAGATAATGATTAGGAACTAACTGCCCTAACCTTAATGGTAAGATTGGTATGCATGGGGTAACCCACAAATCAAACATTGTGTCATTACAGTAAGGACATTAAATAACAAAATTTGGGGGTGCATGGACAAACGTACTAGTTACAAAATAGGTGCTGAGTATACTGAAAGTTGGTGCCAAACTCAAAATTTTGGAGTTCAGTTCTAGTGATGACAGCTCTAGTGTTAACACCTGTCAGTCCCCTTGATTACTGGTGGGTAATCTCACTACTTGTATATAATCTTCTTCTGTGGAGGCTGAAGGCACATGTGTTTCAATGGCTTGAACTTGCTTGGAGAAGATTCCAGTGCCTGTCTTTGGCTACATGTGGCACCAGGCACTAAGTTGGAAAGGACAAAGCATGGTCAAGGCTCTTTGTTATGGAACATTTGACTCATGAAATCAAGGCCTTCACTTGATTTCAGTGTGTGCTCTAACTGGATTCTAAATTGACCAAATCGAGTGGTTTCCCGCCCCCCTTTATTTAAATAATCATCAGTTAAAAGAACCCATTTGATTATACCAAAATTTTTGTTTCTGTTCTCGTGTGTATGCTTTGACTAATTGACAAGCCATCTGCAGACATGACTCTCATTTCATTCTCTCTGTTTTTATTTTGTTTGGATGTGCTTTTGTAGTCCTTGATTTTTTAGGGCTTATGTTTTGCCATGTAGAAGACTGCTTTCTTGACTTCTTGCCTCTAAATATTTGTGGTCTGTGTCAACATGACAGCTAACCACCCCCAGTAGGAAGAAGTCCCAATTGATTCCTCACCTCAGTAAGAAGTTGCTAATGGAATAAAGAGTAGTTGTTAGGACTCCCAGGGATTAAAGTGAATTTCTAGGAGAACATGATGAAGGGTTGGTTCACTCTCAGGTGAGCTTGTTCTTTTGAGTCCTTGGCAACTGCAGTGGTTGTGGTGTGATGACAAAAATTATCCAACTATTATTTTCCATAATTAAGCCACACATTGACCTTCATGCATAAAGGTCATGGATACATAAAAACTGGAACTCAAATTTCTGGTTTACTTGATAGTAGTGGTTCAGTAGATACATGGCCTAGCCTTAAAATCAATTCTAGAATAAAGAAAGCATGATGCTTCTGTTAGTGTTGCAGATCTTTGATAACTGACTTCCAGCTTTTTGGCACCATACACAGGGGTGCAGCTGGTCCTCACACCATCC
Source organism: Galeopterus variegatus (assembly GCF_000696425.1). Classification (NCBI taxonomy): domain Eukaryota; kingdom Metazoa; phylum Chordata; class Mammalia; order Dermoptera; family Cynocephalidae; genus Galeopterus; species Galeopterus variegatus. The sequence goes on along the minus strand of NW_007727736.1, from coordinate 350,076 downwards.
ATTTTCACGCTACACTGATTGGCATCTCTCGGTTCGGATCTGTCCACATCTAGGATCTGTGCAAGCAAAGATTCACTATTGCCTCAAGATATGTGCCTAAGGCATAAGTATGGCCTTTACTACTTGTGTTAGCTTTTTTAGGCCAATTTTTAGTTGAATGAATTTATTTCATGTTTCTGTTTGTACCTTCTAATACCAACCACTTAGATCAGGGATTCTAGGTCTCAGAATAACAGAGGAGACGTTTAAGCTGATTCTAAATTACCCATAGCCTTGGAAACTAGAACAGGAGTTTTAAGGAAGTATTTGAAGCATAATAGGAAGAAGAGAGCACGAAGGATGTTTGAACTACCGCTAAGTATTCTAGGAAAGACTTACCTCTTCGATCTTGCCATATAAAATAACTGAGTGCTGTGAGCACAAAGTCAACTACAGGAAACACATGAAGACAGGTTGGATTTAACCTTGAAAATATTGAGCGCATTTCCCAAGGTGGATGCCTCTTTCCTTTGCCTGTGCAGCCAGTTTCTCTCACCTGTTATTACTGCTGCCTTCAGTCACATCTGGTCTTACATTATGCTCCCTGGCCTCTAGCACTCTCAGAGTCAACCTCTCTCTCCTCCTAGTGTTAATGACCCTATTGGTCAATGTTGGGCTCTGTAGAAAAGGTCACATAGCCATAAATTATGCTCCAAGAGGGAGGTCATTTATTACTGACCTACACTTGAGAAAATCAGGGCTGGAAAGGTGATGTTCATATTACCAAAATTCCTCCTCCCTGACCTTCCACAGATTCCTGGAGACACACTTTGGGAGAATTGGCTTGAACACGAAGTAGAAAAGAACAGAGGTGGAAATCCAGGCTGGGCTCTGTGAAAGGAGACAATTTGCAAACTACCTCCCCCGCATGTGGTGATAGATTTTGCACTTTAAAAGAGGGTTTATGATAGAGGTGGCCAAAAATCAAATACAGTGTCCTTCTGTAAAGAAAGGATCAAGTGTAGCCTGGTGATTAGTTATTTATTCAGTAATTTATCCTCTTAGAATTTTATTGTTGATGAGACTCCCCTGGCTCTGAGAAGTGATAAAGGTGGGACTTGGTCATTTCAATCAAAGGCTTTGGCTTAGCATTCCAGTCTCCCATACTGACTTGTCTGTCACTGTCTAATATTCAGAAAGTGGAAAGAGACTTAGAATGGGATTCAGAGACCTGAGTTTTGGTGTTTACTTTGTTCTCCACTATCTGTGTGATGTGTGGCCAATCACATCTCTTCTCTGAGTTTTAGTTTTTGAAGGGATTTTAATATAAGACCTTTAAGAATACCTCTAGCTTCATGATAACAGAGTATTCATCTCACAGTGCTGGTTCGGTCTAGACTTTTTTTTTTTTTCCTTTTTGTCTTTTTCCGTGTCTGGCAACGGATCGCAACCCTCAGTGTCGCGCCCGTACCGGACCGGGACCAGCAACGGGATCGCAACCCTCGGTGTCGCACCCGCACCTCGCTCAGCCAGTGAGCGGGAACCGGTCTATATGTGGGATCCGAACCCTCGGCGGGAGTGCTGCCGCGCTTCCCAAGCGGCGCACTGTAGCAGTGCGCCACCGGGCCGGCCCCAGTCTAGACTTTTCACCAAGCTACTACTCTTCTCAGTGCATTGCACCTCTCTATTCTCCTAGGATCACCAACGAGATGTAGTACTTACTCTGGTGGATACATTGTTTTCTAGGATGGTCCCCAAATGGTATTTGTACAGTTCTTATATTCAGATCTTTTTGGCTTCCTGGAAAAACATGATCAAAGAATATTTTCAAACTTGTAATTGTGATTTGACCTCCTTTCCTTTCCAATGTGAATGATATGAGGGGTAGAGGGCAGAGGACTCACAAAACAAAGCAAGACGAAAGCCAGCCTGCTAAAATTGTGACAGGTGTGCCATTATTAAGGGATCTCCACCAGTGTTACTACTTTCACTATTGGGGAAAGACTTACTATAGTGGGTAGTAAACATTAGAGCTAAATGCATTGCTATTTCTTGAGTAGACTGAGGAAGCCAATCAAGAGTGGACTGATTTATCCGGGCCTGTAGACTGTTCCATGACCAACTGTTGCAGTAACTGGCCTCTCATTCTTAGTTCTTTGTTTTTATCTTTCTCATAATTGTCATTTCCTCAAAGTGGCAGAAAAAGCATGGTCTCCAAAAACAGTTTTTAAAACAGCTTTATTGAGATATAATCCCCTTACCGTACAATTCACCCATTGTAAGTGTATAATTCAACAGCTTTTAGTACATTCACAGAGTTCTGCATCCATCACCACAATGAATTTTAGAACATTTTTATCACTTCCCCCAAACCCTGCACCCTTTAGCCATCACCCTCTAATCCTAATTCCAGCCCCCCCCCCCCACCCATAGGCAATCACCTATCTACTTTCTGAGTCTATAGATTGCCTATTCTGGACATCTAATATAAATGGAATCATACAGTATGTTGCCTTTCATGCCTGGCTTCCTTCACTTAGCATAATGTTTTCAAGGTTCATTCATGTATCAGTACTTCACTCCTTTTTACGGATGAATAACAATTTGTTGCATGAATGTGCCACATTTTATTTAGTCATTCATCTGCTGATGAACATTTGGGTTGTTTTCACCTTTTCGCAATTATGAATACTGCTGCTATGAAAACTCATGCAGATTTTTATATGGACATGTGTCTTCATTTATTGTGAGTAAAGGTGTAGAAATGATATTGCTGGGTTGCATGGTTTATATACGTTTTTAGGTTAATTTTTACCAGATTTTAGAATGTCTTTCATTCATTTATTCATCACTTATTCATTCAATAAATGTTGCATGAATATTCATGCTGAGCCAGGGACTTCTTATTCTCGGGAAACTTACCTTCTAGTGAATTCTTCATTTCTATTCCTCAAGCCAGTTTAAGTAATAGAATTTTTTTTTCCTTTTTGTCTTTTCCACTGACCGGTAACGGGATCGCAACCCTGGGTGTCGAGCCCGCACCGCGCTCAGCCAGCGAGTGGGAACTGGTCTCCACATGGGATCCGAACCCTCGGCAGGAGCGCCACTGCGCTCCCAACCGGCACACTCTCCAGTGCGCCATCAGGCCGGCCCTATATGTTTACAATTTTAAGAAACTATCAAACTGTTTTCCCTAGTGGCTACACCATTTTCCATCCCTAACAGCAATGCATGAGAGTTCTAGTCTCTCCGCATCTTCATCCACGCTTATTATTGTCTTTTTTATTACATCCATCCTAGTGGGTGTGAAGTGGTATCTCATTGTGGTTTTGATTTTCATTTCCCTAATGACTAATGATGTCGAACATATTTTTACATAGTTGTTGGGCATTTATATATCTTCATTGGAAAAATGTCTATTTAGATCCTTTGGCCATTTTTTTAATTGAAGAATAATTGATTGTACATGTTTTGGGGTACAGCATTGATTACCATCACCTGTGTACAACATGTGTTAATGAAATCAACATTAGCATATTCATTTTTACAAATCATAATTATTCTTTATACCCTTTACCCAATATCTCCCCAACTTCCCTCTTCCTTCCCCCTTCTTGCCTCTAGTAACCACGATCTGTTCTTTCCTTCTGAAAAATCTATGTATTATTGTGGGCTTTTCTTTATTCTTTCCTTCCTTTTATTCTGTTCCTTCTGTTCCTTCCATTCCTTCCTTCTTTCTTCTTTCCTTCTTCTTTCTTAGCACCCACTTATGAGTGAGGACATGCAGTATTACTCTTGCTGTATCTGGCTTATTTCACTTAACATAATTTTCTCTAAGCTCATCCATGTTGCTGCAGATACTAGAATTTCATTTTTTTTCCTTTATGGCTGAGTAGTATTCCATTATGTATATATACCACATTTTCCTTATCCAGTCATCCGTCGATGCACTTTTAGGTTGGTTACATGTTTTGGCTATTGTAAATAGAGATGTGATAAACATAGGAGTGCAGGTATCCCTTTGACATGATGATTTCCATTCCTTTGGGTATTTATCCAGCAGTGAGATAGCTGTTTGAGAAACTTCCACACGGTTTTCCATAATGGCTGTACTAATTTACAGTCCAGCCAACAGTGTAAAAGAGTTCCCCTCTCTCCATTACCTTGACAGTTTTTGTTATTCCCAGTATTTTTGATTATGGTCAGTCTAACTGGGGTGAGATGATATCTCAATGTGGTTTTGATTTTCATTTGTCTGATGATTAGTGATGTGGAGCATTTTTTCCTGTACCTATTGGCCATTTGTATGTATTCCTTTGAAAAATGTCTATTTAGCTCCGTTGCCTATTTTTTAATTTTTTTTTTTACTGTGAAGTTGTTTGAGTTCCTTATATATTGTGGATATTAATCCCTTGTAGGATGTATAGTTTGAAAATATTTTCTCCTATTCCATAGGATGTCTTTTCGCTCTGTTGATTGTTTCCTTTGCTGTGAAAAAGCTTTTTACTTTGATATAATCTCATTTGTTTGTTGTTCTTTTGATGCTTGTGTTTTTGGTGTCTTATTCATAAAGTCTTTGTCCAGTCCTACTTCCTGAAGTATTTCCCTTATGTTTTCTTTTAGTAGTTTTATGGTTGATTTAGGTATATGGTGAGAGGTACAGGTCTAGTTTCATTCTTCTGCACATGGATGTCCAATTTTCCTAGCACCATTTATTGAAGAGGTAGTCTTTTCCCCAATGTATGTTCTTGTTGCCTTTGTCAAAGCAGTTGGCTGTAAGTATGTGGGTTGATTTCTGGGTTCTCTATATAGAATCATATCATCTGCAAAAAGGGACAGTTTGACTTTGTGCTTTCCAATCTGGATGCCCTTTATTTCTTTCTCTTGCCTGGTTGCTCTGGCTAGTTCTTCCAATACTATGTTAAATAGAAGTGGTAAGAGTGGCCATCCTTGTCTTGTTCCTGTTTGTATAGTTTGTTGTTTGTATAGTTTCCAGAGTTTCACTTGTTATTGAAGAATAAACATTATGAAAATGTCCATACTACTCAAAGTGATCTACAGATTCAGTGCAATCCCATCAAAATACCAATGACATTCTTCACAGAAATAGAAAAATCAATCCTAACAGGGATATGGAACAAGAAAAGACCCCAAATAGCCAAAAAGTCCTGAGCAAAAAAAAAAAAATAAAGCTGGAGGCATAACACTACCTGACTTCAAATTACACTACAAAGCTATAGTAACCAAAACAGCATGGTACTGGCATAAAAGTAGACCTTGGATAATGGAACACAATACAGAACCCAGAAATCAACTCACATACATACAGCCAACTGATCTTTGACAAAGGCAACAAAAACATGCATTGGGGAAAACACCACCTCTTCAATAAATGGTGCTAGGAAATTTGGACATCCATATGCAGAGGAATGAAACTAGACTTGTATCTCTCACCATATACCTAAATCAGCTCAAAGTTGATGAAAGGTTTAAGTGTAGGACCTGAAACTATAAATCTAATAATGGAAAACATAAGGGAGACACTTCAGGATGTAAGACTGTACAAAAACTTTATGAATAAGAGCCCCCAAACACAAGCAACAAAAGAAAAAAAATGATTTCCAATTATAATCAATTGTGGTAGGAAAAGATACTGGAAATGATTTCATTTTTAAAATATTTTCAGAGATTTGATTTGTGGCCTAACATGTGGTCTATCCTGGTGAATGTTCCATGTGCTGATGAGAAAAATGTATATTCTGTAGCTGTTGGATAAACGTTTTGTAGATAACTGTCAGACCCAATTGATCTAACGTGTAATTTAAATCCTGTGTTTCTCTGTTAATTTGTTCCCTAGATGATCTGTCCAATGCTGAATAAGGAGTGTTCAGGTCCCCCACTATTATTGTATTGGGGTCTATCTCTTTCTTTAGGTCTAATAGTGTTTGCTTTATATATCTGGGTGATATGGTGTTGGATGCATACATATTTATTATTGTTATGTCTTCTTGCTGGATAGATACCTTTATAATTATATAGAAGCCTTCTTTGTCTCTTTTTATGGTTTTTGGTTTAAAGTCTATTTTATCTAATATAAGAGTAGTTACTCCTGCTAATTTTTGGTTTCCATTTGCATGGTGTACCTTTTTCCATCCTTTCACTTTTAGTCTGTGTGTGTCTTTACAGTGAGGTGAATCTCTTGAAGACAGCATACAGTTGGGTCTAGCTTTTTAATCCAATCAGTCATTCTGTGTCTTTTGAATGGGGAGTTTAATCCATTTACATTTAAGGTTGTTATTGACAGATATCATTTTACTCCTACCATTTTATTGTTTTTTGTTTAAATGTTTTAAGTATTATCTGTTCCTTTCTTCCCCTGTTATCATTCATCTTCAGTGTTTGTTGTTTTTTTGAGGTGGTATGGTTAGTATTTTTCTCTTTCTCATTTGCATTTTTGTTTTAACAGTGGATTTTGTTCTTTCTTGTGTATTCATAATAGTTATTATTATTTTTTGGATGCTAGATGTAGGACTCCCTTGAGAATTTCTAGCAGGGCTGGTTGTGTGGTGGTGAACTCGTGCAGTTTTTGTTTTTCTGGGGAATATATTATTTCTCCCTGATTTCTGAATGATAGCCTTGGTGAGTATAGTATTCTCAGCTGGCAGGTTTTTTTTCTTTTAGTATTTTGAATATGTCATCCTGTTTTCTTCTTGCCTGTAGAGTTTCAGTTTATAAGTCTACTGTTAGTCTGCTGGGAGCTCCCTTATACTTGACTTGACACTTTTCTCTTGCTGCTTTTAGAATTCTCTCTTTGTCTTTGAGCATTGCCAGTTTGACTATAATGTGTCTTGGGGAGGATTGTTTTGGGTTGAATCTGTTGGGGATCTTTGGGCTTCCTGGGTCTGAAAGTCTGAGTCTCTCCCTATACCTGAGAAGTTTTCTGTTATTATTTCCTTGAATAGGCTTTCAATGGCTTTTCCTTTCTCCTTCCCTTCTGGAATATCCATGATTCAGATGTTTGTGTGCTTGAAGTTGTCTGCTAGCTCTCTTAGATTTTCTTCATTTTTTTTTTTTTTTTTTTTGTCTTGCTGGGTTATTTTCAAAAGACCTTTTCTGAGGTCTAAAATTCTTTTTTTGCTTGCTCTAACCTGATGCTTAAGCTCTCCGTTGTGTTTTTTATTTCATTGAATGAGTCCTTCAGTTCCATGAGCTCTGCTACATTCTTTTTTAAGGTATTAATCTCTTTGTAAATTTCATCCTTCATATCCTGGATACTTTTTCTCATTTCATTGTGTTCTCTTATCAGATCTTCTCTTACCTCTTTGGGTTTTCTTTGGATCATTGCTTGGAATTACATCTCAGACATTTTAAGGATTTCCTGCTTTATGGGGTCTGCTACTTGAGAATTACTGTATTCCTTTGGTGTTTACTTGTATTTCTAGTGTCTCTTCATTGATGCCTGGTCATCTGGTAGAGCAGTTGTTTCTTCTATTACTCTGGAGTGGGCTTTGAGGAGAAAGAGGCCCTCCTCTATTTGCAGGTTCTGCTGGTGACTCTCCTTGTGTAGATGCAGTGAAGTGTGCAGTGGGCTGCCTACAGGATGATCCTGGCTACTGCTGTAGCAGTGGGATGTCCTTTCATCAAAAGTAGCTGTGGCCATGGCTGTGATGGACCACTCAGCTCCTGGTTGGGTGGTGGGAGGGGAGGGGGCTGCCAGTGGTTTCTGTCTGGGTGCCATTCATGGGGTACTTACCTGGCTACTTGGCTCCTGGTTAGGCAGCAGGAGGGGAGGGGACTTCTGGTGGCTTCCAGCCTGGGCATTTTTTTAAAAACTGAGTTAGTAGTCTTCTTATTATTGAGTTGCAAATGTTCTTTATGTATTCTGGATACAAGTCCTTTGTCACATATGTAATTTGCAAATATTTTTTCCAAGTCCATAGCATGTCTTCATTTTCTTAATGGTTTTCTTAACTTTTCAAGAAAAAAGATTTTGATGAAGTCCAACTTATTAATTTTTCTTTTATGCATTATGCTTTTGTGTCATATGTAAGAACCCTTTAACTAACCCAAGGTCCCAAAAATTTTCTCCTATGTTTTCTTTTAGAAGTTTTATAGTTTTAGTTCTTATGTTTAGGTCTCTAATCCATTTTGTGTTAATTTTTGTGTATGGGGTGAGGTAAGGGTCAATTTTTTGGCAGGGGCACAAATATCCAATTTTGTAGCACCAATCATTGAAAAGATAAAACAGTTTTTTAAAAAATTGAATTTAATTTGACACTTTGAAATAGGAGTAGCCAATAGAGCCAAATGCTCTGAAGGATTCTAGAACTTCTAAGAACTGTGGTGTGAAGTAACATAACACAGGAGCTTCTCCTATATGGATTCTCTGGAACAGTAACTTATTGTAAGTTTTCATCAGTGGGATTGGCTAAGCCTCATTCAGTAGACAAAAAAAAAGAGGGCTTGATGAGAGAGGCTAAAAGGGACTATTATTCCTTGACAGTGCCCCCTGCCCCACTCCCCATGTTCTAGACTCTTGGATTTCCCACTCAGACCCATCCAAACTTACCTGTCCCATGTCCTATCCCCTCACAGTGATGCTATGCAGGGTTGGGACAGGGGAGTAGGGAGATGCTCAGAAATGTTGGGGTCACTTTTGTGGGGATATAATTAACATACCATATACTTCACCCATTCAAAGTGTACAATTCAATAATTTTTTTCTATGTTTTCAAATACATGAAACCATCACCACAGTCAATTTCAGAACACTTTTATCACCTTCTTTACCCTCCATCCCCCCTCGCCCCAAGCAACCACTAATCTACTTTCTATTTCTATAGATTTGCCTTTTCTGTACATTTCATATACATGAATTGTATAATATATAGTCTTTGTGACTGGCTTTTTTCACTTAGCTTAATGTTTTCACAGGTCATTCATGACCTGCCAATTATCTGTCTGTACTTCATTCCTTTTTATGGCTGAATAGTATTCCATTGAATGGATATATCACATTTTATTAATTCATTCATTGGTTGATGGACATTTGGGTTGATTCTACTTTTTGAATATTAATAATACTTCTGTGAACACTTGTGCATGAGTTTTTTTGTGGACATATATTTTCATTTCTCTTGAGTATATACCTAGTAATAGAATTGCTGGGTGTTGAGGTTTCTTGCCCTACTGTCCTCTAACCACCAAATTCATGTTCCTAAAACATGTACCTTAAGGGATGCTTCAGACAAATTCATGATTTTTTTCTGTGTAGATATTCGGCCTAAATTTCTCACCTAAACAAATAGAAGGAAACAAAGGTTTCCTTATTAACTTTTCTTAAAGTTAGAAAAAATCCTAAGAAGCTATTTTCTTTTTCTTTTTATCTGAGTCCTATCTTGGCCCTATCAACTTTACATCATCAAATATGCTTTCTAAACAGAAGGAACCTCCAGTCCAATGAGCCATAGACTCTCTCCAAACCACCAAAGTTCCTTATTTTAAAAAAGGCATACCAAAAGGGGCTTTCAGAATCCCAGTTCATCTATCTTTCCTAGATTTAGAATAGTTTTATTCTTGATACCACAGATTCTACCCTCTTCAGGTCTTATGATATTAGGTCATGAGGGGAAAAAAAGCACCTTGGATGTAGGGAGCCACAGAACTTCTGGGACATTTGCTCAGTGGTCCTCAACCAAGGCAATTATGCACCCCAGGGGACACTGAGCAATGTCTAGAGACATCTTTGGTTGTCATAACTAGGGACAGGTGCTATTGACATCTGGTTGGTATAGACCAAGGAGGCTGCTAAACATCTTACAATGCACAGAACAGCCACCAATTCCCAGCCCAAAATGTGAACAGTGCTATGATGGAGAAACCCTGTATTACAGATAAAATATAAGGCAGACATGGCAGAAGATGAAGCTCAGAGGAAGGCAATGATAAGATCTAGGAATGACCTTGTAAACTATGTTAAGAAACTTGGATGTTATCCTGTGGGAATAGAAACCACTGAAGGATTTTATGTAGGAGAATAACATGATCAGATTTGCAGTTTGGGTAGGTCCCTCTAACGTTTTAGATTTAAGGAAGACAAAATTAGTAAGGAGTACAGACAAGAGGCTATGTGGTAGTACGAGAAGGAGAACAGAAGGATCTAAACCCAGGCAGTGGTAGTGGAGATAAAAAGGAAAGCAGATTCAAGGAATATTTGTGAGGTAGAAACTGGAGAACGTAGTGATTAATTGAATTTAAGGGTGCATTAATTTTTAACTGCCGTGTAATAAATTACCACAAACATAGCAGCTTAGACCAACACTCATCTATTATCTCACAATTCTGTAGGTCAGAGTTGAAGCAGGCTTGACTGGTTTCTCTGCTTAGAGTCTTACAAGGCTGAAGCCAAGGTACGAGACAGGCTAGGCTGTTATCTGGAGGCCCTTGGGATGAATCCAGTTCCAGGCTTATATGGATTTTGGGCAGATTTCAATTCTTTGGGACTGTAGGTCTGAGGTTCCTATTTCCTTACTGGTTGTCAGCTGGGAGCTGTTTTTAGCTTCTAGAGGCTACACACATCTTCCCATGACCCCTCAGTTTTCAAGCCAATAGGGTATATCAGATCCTTCTCATGCTTAGAGTCTCTCTGACTTCCTCTTCTGCCTCCAGCCAGAGTAAACTCTCTGCTTTTAATGGGCTCATGATTAAATTAGTCCCAACTGGATAATTCCCCCTTTGATTAACCCCAAGCCAACTGATTAGTAACCTTAATTACATCTGAAAAATCCCTTTTTGTCATGTAACCTAACATAATCATTGGTATGCCATCTCATCATATTCATAATTCAAGGAGAGGATTATATAAAGACAAGGGTCATTCTTAGAATTCTGCCTACTACGGGTGAGGGAGTAGGAGAATTCAGGTGACTCTGAGGTTGATGGCCATGGTACATGGGTGAATAGTGGGGGCATTCACAGACGAGGGAAATCTAGGGCAAGAAGTAGGGTTTAGATATATTAAACTTGGGATGCCTTACTATATCTAAGTTGAGACTACAGAAGGTATACGGGTCTTGAGCTCAGGAGACAGGTCTGGGCCAGAGATACAGATTTGGGAGTAATCTGCAAACAGTGGTAGTTAAAAAAGGCAAGTAGATGAACTCACCCAGGGTGCATGTGAGAAGTTTCCTCAGGAAAGGACTCTGGGGGCATTGCATTAAAGGGATGGGTAGGATGAGGAGCCAGGAATTGTTAGAGATGACCACAGAGAACTAGATGAAGATATGCTCAGAGAGGCTAAGAGAATAGTTTTGAGGCAGGAGTGGGCAGCTTTGTCAAATACAGCAGACAGGGTCTGTTTCAGATGAAGCATTAAGATAGTAAATCAATCAAATCCATTTGATTTGAATTGTCATTATTGCTTGGAACAGGAAGCAAGATTCTCTGGTAGACCAGAGGACAGGGCCTGGTTCAGGAAGACCCCCACAGGTGAGTAGGCAGATGAAGCCATGACTGGGTCAGACTATGGGACAGAATGTTTCTTGACAGCTTCTTATGCTCTAGATCTATCAAAACTTGCCTGTATAGTATCCCATTTTCTCTCTGATAGCTCTTGTTTTATATGTGGTTGGTTGCTAAAATACCTTTCCTGTATAACTTATGTCGTGTATGCACTTTAATATACAGAGCTAGCCCTTAGTCTAATTGTGCTCTTGTCCTATCATATCACTTAAAGCCCTATCCCCAGATAGATCAGACCTTTTCAGGGTCTGATTTTTCTCAGAGCCTTGATCTCAGCTCACAGATTCAGTTGGTAAAGCTCTAACAAGGCAATCCTCACTATAATGTTAGCTCCTATCAATTTAGAACAGATGTCCCAACTTACGTTATATATAACACTAGTCTGATCAAATATTCTTTGGTCAAAGAAGTTTAGTAACATTGTACAGTATATTATCCTCTTGGAAAAAGTCTCCAAGAAGCCTTCCATAAAGAGACCTGCTTAATTTAGTTTAGACCAGTATTCCTCAAACTTATTTGAACACCAAACCTTTAAAATAAAATCTATGACCATATGGTAGAATGCACTCTGGGAATCACTGGCCTCTGCCTCAGTTATTTATTTGCATTTTAATTAGAAAATCTTAAAGGAAAAACCTTCAAGGCCCAAAGGAATAATTAAATTGAAAGAAAACAACAAGCACCATTGCATTTTGACAGGGCTTATAAACTGGAGTAAGAAAGCCCTTGTAGATAGAGTACCAACAATCACCACAAAGGTTAACACCTATTCACTCATGGTCAGGGCAGGGCTTAAGAGCATCCATCTCTGATATAAACTGTATATATGTAGAAGGAAAATGAGAAACTGAACAAAAGGGGAGATTTTTCTAGAAGATGTTTCAAGAGTTCCCCAAAGTTGTAAGAGATTAGGAAAATCTTTCTGGTCACAGGCATTAAAGTTGGTCTTCTCTAACCACAGTGGTAAAGAGGCAGGAACATCAATTGCCAGGCTTAGAACTTCACAATAGATTTAGTCTTTAGACAAACCAGCACTTCTTCTACTACTCCATGCTGCAGAGTCTCACTGGAGGAATCAGACAGGTTTACTAATTAGACTTAACTTCCATAAGTAGTGCTGACCATTTAAATAGACTGCACACTTTCTATTGTACCAAGTCCATGCTTCGCCACCTGGTAACAATTTGGCAGACCCTAGGGGTCTGAATGGCTTGCCCAGCACAATAATATCCCTTAAAAGAGGTTTGGGGCCGGAGACCAGTACCTCCCAAAGTCTCTTTGTGTCTGCATACACACACTTGTGCCCTTGTTTCTTTTAAGTATTGGCTGTCTCATCTGATGAAGTCGTACATAAATATTTATATCTCAGGACATTTCTGCTCTTACTCACCAGAGACATTACAGCCTTGATAAAAAGCTTCCCTCTGGCAGTATTTGCCTCCACAGTTTATTTAATATGGCAGTTGATAGGTGAACTTCCTCTTGCTGTTTACAAAGAGGACGGAGCCTTGCCTTACTTGGAGTTTTAAGTGTTTGACTTGTCACCTGATGGGAATTGATATTTGTGCTTTCTCAGATTTCCCTGATTAAAAGAAGCATGGGTTCTCTAGTGGCCCATCCAACCCTTTAGATTTTGGATCTTCAGGAATACTTGATATACTTAGGAATGCATGATTTTTGTGGGCCCTAGGCATGTTTTGCCTTTGTGGGTCCCTTCCTCCACTAAAAAAAAAAAAAGAAATTATCACTATGTTGGTATAAGGAGTAATATATTACTATTACCTTTTTAAATCTTTTTGTCAACCTAAAACTTCATAAGAAATTAAACCCTGTTTTATGGACCCATAAAAGTATCATGAGCCCTAGGCATCGTGACTGCTGTATCTAATGGATAATCAGCGCTGGATATACGGGTCTGATTCCCGGGCTGGTACTGTGAGCTCACACAGGCTAAGCAGTGAAGAAGAATGCTATGACTGAAGATTCAGTCCAAAAGAGTGGTAGTTTCTTGGATCTACCAACTAATAATTGATACACACCAAGTAGGACCCTTCCCCTACCTTAGTTCTAATGTATTTTGCTTGTTATACAAAGCATAACAAAATGCTGTTGATAGTCACCATTTTCTTTGGCTTGGGTACTTGGAGTTGGAAGTAGAGATCTGCCTCCTCAGCATCATCCAGAAGAGGCTTCTGAGATTGATGGATGGCATCATTCATTTCCAGGCTGGAACCACTTCTGTTATTTAGCCTGCAGCCACGTAGAAGGCAGCTGATTGAAGGTGAAGTGGAAGTTGATTATCAATGAGATGGATTATTGCAGTTCATCCAGAGAAAAGAGGGTGGGGCTGGTTATAATCCATGTCTATATTTAGTGGTAGTTAATATAGACATCTCTATCTCAACCCCAACTATAATTTTCCTTAGCAATAAGTCACCTCACTCTGGAGTGGAGTTTTGAATGTTACCACTGCTCTTACATTGACTGCTGAAGAGTTTGTTTGCTAAAGGCTTACAAATGAGTCCCATCTGGAAGCTAGTGGTGGTTGGGATTGGGAATGAATTGATGTAGAAGATGAGAATCTGGAGGGAACGATCTCGTGGGGCTTTATTTTACATAGCCACCCTTACTTTTAGATTTTCCTCAGGCTGGGACTGAGGAAATAGCTGTTACTGAGCAGGCTAAAAAATTCACACATACACCCCACTCAACTTAGCAGCCCTGGCTCTGGTTCAGTTCACTGAGCAATATGAAATTTGGCTGCTCCACAGGGACCTTGCTGAGACCTTGAGGTCAAACAGCAATCACTCTCCCTCTCTTCTTGCATCAAAATATCTGTTCAAATCAATAGGTTCCCATCCCCCCAAATGAATATGGCTTTCAAGGATGACAGCATCTGCTCCATACTGCTCTTGCCCTTGTCAAGTCCCAGCCTGAAACAGAACAGAATATTGTGGATTAGCTAGGTTTGTGTATGTAACACATATAGCACAAATGCAAAGATACAGACCCTGGAAATCTTCATACAAAAGGCAGAGCTAGTGGGGATACAAAACAAGAGTAATCAGAGAAATATAATTAGAAAGAATTAAGGCTGATCAGAGCTTGCAGTCTCTAGGAAACTCCCCCTTGGAATACAAAAGAGAACTTGATTTTCCATTACTCAGAATACGATAGATCATAGGTCAGTAAAGTTTAAGAAAGAAAAGAAAAATATGCAACAGAGACTGTGTGGGACCATAAAACCTAACTTATTTATTATACGTTAGGGTTCTGCAGAACCAATGGGATGTATATATGGCTATTTATTTTATGGAATTGGCTCATGCAATTGTGGAGGTTGGCAAATCTCAAATACGTAGGGCAGGCCAGCAGTCTGGAGACCCAGAGAAGAGTTGATGTTTCACTTTGGAGTCCGAAGGTATGGCCCTTTACAGAAAACATTTGCCAACCCCTGCAGCACAAGAAGGAGTAGTGGAAAATAGCCTTGGACAAGGGACACAGAAACTCTTGCTCTGTGTCACTAAAGAGCTATATAATCTAAACTAAACCACCACTCCTCTCTGGATCTCATTTTCTGCTTTGGTAGAAGAGATTCCCAAAAAGATCCTTTCACAATGCAAACATTCTATGCACTTCAGTCTTTCCTATAAAGTTCCATGATTCCATAACTCAAATTTGGAAGATCCCAAATAGTCAAGCTTAAGTTGCTTCCTGGTGACGTCTAGAAATGCTTCTACTACACTGGCAAGAGTCCCAGACATCAGTACATTCTAAGTATCTATAATATAAAAAATAAACAAAATGTCCAATCTTTCCAGTTTTTTCGTGACTTTAATAGTAGATCCATTAATGATAATTGTGACAGTCCTTTCTAATTATTAAACAGAGATAGGTCCATTATTTGTAGAGTACTGTACTAGGCACTCTGAGGGACTCTAAATAACTCGAAGTTATTTAGCCTTGACATGCTTACAATTTAGTTAGAAAGACATGCTCCATACCTAGGATAAAGTCTTAAATCTTCTAGAATAACATATGAACAACTGTTGGGGGCAGAGGCATTGTCTTATTCATGGATGTATCCTCAGGACCTAGAACAGTGCCTGGAACATGGTATATGCTCAATATACAGTCATGCATTGCTTAACTACAGTGATACACTGAAAAATGCATCAATAAGTGATTTTGTTGTTGTGTGAACATCATAGTGTGTATTTACATAAACATAGTATAAGTTTAGCCTATTGCTGATGGTATAGCCTATTTCTCTGACCACCATCATATATGTAGTCTTCTGCTGACCAGAATTGTGTGGTTATGTGGCACGTGACTATATAAGTTGAATGAATGAATGAGTGGAGGGTGACTTAATGAGTAGCAAGTACCAAAAGAATGCATGCACGCCTATATCAGGGCCATGTGGAGGCTAATTCAGGAAGGCCTTCTAATGGAGGAGAGGGTATAGTGAGCTCAACAGAGGAAGGCAATAGCCAAAGGGTGATATTTCTGAAATGTTGAATTTGGATTTCTATAGACAAATGTATACAGGCTAAATTCAGGGTTAAGAACCATACGGATTATATTACATTAGGTAAACTAAAGACAGCTTGAAACAGAAGTCAAACCTTTAAAGTAGAAAGACACGTTAAGTTCTATCACCCACCTCAGAACTGACTTAGTTTTTGACTCTTAGCAGTCATTTAACTCCTCTCTGCCTCAGTTACCTCATTCATAAAATGCAAATGACATCTGGGCTTAGAATGTCAGAGCTGGAAGAGACCTTAGACTTCATTCAGGCCAGTGGGTCTCAGTCTTGGATGCTCCTTAGAACTCTGGGGGACCTTTTACAAGGCCCAATGCCCAGGTCTGCCCGCAGACCAATTATATCAAAATCTCTGGAATTGGGACTCGGGCATCAGTACCAGTATTTTTAAGATCTTCCCAAGCACGTCAATGTTCAGTCAAAGTTGAGAACCGTTATTCTAGTCCAACCCTCTCATTTTACAGATGAATAAACTGAGGCCCAGAACAGGTTATGGGACCTTACTCAACCTATCTCATAGGACCACAGAGGATAATATTAGATCATAAAACTTTAGAGCTAACAGGGACTGTACACATCAAAATATCTGTGAAAGCGCTCTGAATAACATAAGACATAACTCACTTGTAAGGGATTATCTTGCCAACAGAACTAGAAAATATTAATTGGCAACAAGGCAAAGCATTCCTTCTGTCATTAAATTACACTAGCAAGACAATGGATGAAACCCTCAGTCTTTTTCATTTTTCAGGTCTCCCTGAGTTAGCAAATGAGTAAGTGTTCCCTTTCAAAAAGTAGGATATGTACTATTGGATTGAATTCTTGGCAAATAAAAGATGGCATACACTGCCATGAAAATACACATTTTTTCAAAAAGAAACATAAGCATATTGTAAATGTATGAGGACAGATCCATAGAAGGGGATGCCATTTAGGCTAGTTCTAACATATTTGTAGCTTTTGTCATCTGTTTGGGCCATAGTCAGTCATGCCTGGAAGCAGAGGGATGAGGCATGCTAACATGGTATCAGGCATTTTTGCTTAGGAGGGCCTTCACTTTCTCCTGGCTTAAGGGTCTTTGGCCTGCACTGAGCTTGCAGATGCCACACTTTGCAGAGTGTGAAAACCCAGGGTAATTTCCATTCAAGATTCATTTCTGATTCCGAGCCTTTCCTTATTTAATCACATCCACTCTTTGTAATTCATCTTTCTATACAAAAATGTGACACTGAGTGTTAAATGCAGTTTTCTAGATCCCATGTTTAGCTTCATGTTGTTGAGTTATATTTATTCTTTGTCTGAGAGGCTATCTGTTGAACGATTTCCTAGGAGAAAAATGATAAAAATGTAAGATGATTCCCTATGCATGACCACTGCCCACATCTTTTGTGAAGTTTTCCAATTCACATACTTTGTTTCAATAGCAATCGTACTGAGAAAGCCAGAGAGTTCATCACTTCAGTGATTTGCAATTACTTTCATGTGTGTTAGTTCTATCTCCCCAACAGATCCTGTCTTGTACTCTCTTGTATCCTCCCCATCCCAGTATTTAGCATATTGTTTTTACAAAATCAATGCTTCAGTCACATCTCTGAGCAAATTCTGCTTGCTTAAGGCCTTTCAAAACCTCAATAAGATCTGCTGAGCTCATTTACCACCCATGGAAATTGCTAGAAGGATAAGTTTGGCTGTGTGGGAGAGGTGAAGGGGTTGCGATTAAAATAAAGTAGGATATCACTAGTCTAGAGCATTATGTCCCAAACGTGGCTGTGCATCAGAATCACCTAAGAACCAAATCTCCAGGGGAGGATCCGGGAATTCATAAATTTCAAAGCCCCCCAAATAATTCCTTTTTTTTTTTTTTGTCCTTTTGGAGACCTGCCGCACAGCGCTCAGCCAGTGAGCGCACCGGCCATCCCTATATAGGATCCGAACCCGCGGCGGGAGCGCTGCTGCGTTCCCAGCACCGCACTCTCCCGAGTGCGCCACGGGCTCGGCCCTCCCCAAATAATTCTGATGAGCATCATCAGTGTCACCTGGGAACTTGTTAGAAATACAAATCTTAATTCCCACTCTAGATCTACTGAATCCAAAACTGAGGTGGGGCCCAACAATCTGGGTTTCAACAATCCTTGCAGGTGATTCTGACAATGGCCAAAGTATGAGAACTGCTGCTATAAATAATATTAGTAATAAGGTACAGGGGAGTGATGCAGTAAATTTGAAAACCTTGAGTTTAAATCTCAGCTGTTACTCAGTTATCCTTTAATCTCCTTGGACTTTGGTTTTCTCATCTATAAAACAGAAATAGAAATAATATACATTAATTCAACGAACATTTATTTTGCCAGGCATTTCATTAGGTGTTAGGAATATGTTAAGATGAATAAAACATATTCTCTGCCCTTGAGGAATTCACTGTTACCTCGCCTGACACAAAAGGTTACTGTGGATCTTAAATGAGATAGTGTATGTGGAAGTGCTCTGTGAACTATAAGGTATGTTGCAAATGTTAGTTATGGTTCTGATTAAAACAACCAACCCCTTTTTCTTGCACCTTGTATTTGTAATAGTTCTCTGTAGTACTTAAGCTTTAGCAGACATTCCACTGGCAAAAGACAAAAGAAATGAATTAAGCAGTATAGAAATATTTTACGCCTGTCTTGTACTTCATACTTTTAGGAGTCCTTTCATTTTTATTATGTTTTAATTGTCACAACCACCCTAAGAGGTAACCTGAGTGGATATTATGATCTCCATTTAAGAGACGTAGAATCTGATATTCCATGAAGTGAAGGGACTCACCCAAGGTCACAGAGGTGATCAATAGCAGAGCCAGAACTAAAGTCCAGATCTCTTGACTCCTAGGTCAGTGTTCTCTCCTCCTTACAGTACTGACTGATAAAGTAAAAGTAGATTCAGAGATTCACTGCATGCTAACTATGTTACTGCAAGCACAGATGTGAAACAAACTGAAGGCTTTAAAAAATCTTAGACCTGTCCGGCTTTTACTCATCTCCTCGAGTTAAAGCAAACAGCAACTGTGAGAGAGACACAGCTAAACTGTTTCGAATTTCTGTATATCAGAGGCCTTATCAACTGCTGGCAGGCAGTTGGATTACATGTACATTTCAAGAATCAAAGGCTTGCATTAAATAGCTACATTAGGAAACCAGAGTAATATCCTTGCATCATTGAAACCCCTTTAGAATGGATTAGAAATAAGAAGCTATATCTTTTAATACAAGCTGAAACTAAAGTCCTCCTCTGCTCTGTTGAGTTTTGTTTTTTTGACACATAGCCTAATTTTCAGCGTAAGCGGGTGTTGAGGAATTTCAGCTTTGGACAACCGCAGTCACTGGGACTTATGTCTTAATACAGACATTTCCTATTTGCATGTAAATGCTAAAAAATGACATATTCTGCTTGAACAGACCAAACCACAGATAAAATATGCTTGTTTTCTAAAGAGGATTTCTTTAAAATAGGTTCTGGACAAAGTTGTCTTCTTCATAGAATAAGCAGAAGAAATGGCTGCCTGCTTGTGTCCTGAGAGCAATTCTGTATTCTTCCATGCCAGTCTCCCCACTCCCTCCCGTAAAAACCTACACCCATACCACTACACACAGATAATTTTCTACCACTCCAAACTTTAAAGTTCCTCCATTACACTTGGGTAGAGCATTGTGCTGATAACAAGGTCAAGGGTTCGGAATCCTGTACCGCCAGCTACCAAAAAAGATTTAATAAACATGTTCCTTTGGGGTTCCCTGTGTCATGAACTGTGCTTCCCTGGTACTTTCATTCAACATTGTGTCCTGTCCAATCCTTTGAACTATATTTTGGATTCTCCAAATATCTTTTGATCCAGGAAACAAATGCTATACAAATATTTCAACCCTAATAAATTCAGCTAAAATAAATATATAGCTGAAAACATGACATCAAGTTGGCATAGTGAAAGTTTCTTATTGTTAATAAAAAGTTTGGAATATGGGAAAGGGGAAAAAAGTAATTATATTCCAAGCAGAAACTTAACAGAATTCTTTTGAGAGCACTATTTCTACCATTAAAAAATTTTTAAGGAACAAAAAGTGTGGGCTGGTAAAAACATTTTTGAGTAGAAGTAAAAAAGCCTGGGTTTTACTCATAGCTCTATCATTAAGTTGCTGTTCAACATATAAGCCTCCTCTTAGGATGTCAGTCTCCACATCTATAAAACGGGGGAAATATGCTTGCTCTAACTAAATCACAGGTGTTAAAAGACAATTTTCAAAAAAGGAAAAAAATCATGACTTACACAGACATAAAAATGAACATGCATTAAAGATTTTATTTAACTCATAATCAATGAGAAAACCAGGCAGATGCTATAAACAAGTTCAAAAGAGAATCCATAATATTATTAAAATTATAGTATTCCCCAAGTTGATCTACTGTTTCAATGAAATTTCTATCAAAATATTAGCTGGCTTCTTTGCAGAAATTGATAAGCTAATCCTAAAATTTATGGGAATTCAAGGGATCCAGAATAGCCAAAATAATCTTGAAAAAGAACAAAGTGGAAAAACTCATACTTCCCGATTTCAAACTTACCACGAGTTTACAGTAATCAAAACAGTAAGATTATGACATAAAGATGGACATACAGATCAATGGAATAGAGTTCAGAAATAAATGCTCACATTTATAATCAATTGATTTTCAAAAAAAGTTCAAAGAGAATTCAATGGGGCAAGAATAGTCTTTTTTACAAATGATGCTGGAACAACTGGATATCCACATGCAAAAGAATAAAGTTAGATCCCTACCTCATATCATATAAAAAAAGTTAACTCAAAATGGAACAAAGACTTAAATGTAAGAGGAAAAACTATAAAACTCTTAAAGGAAACATGTGCAAATCTTGAATTGAAAACAGGCAATGATTTCTTAAATATGACACCAAAAACATAAGCAACCAAAGAGAAAATAGATAAGTTGGACTTCATCAGAATTAAAAAAAAAAAAACATTTGTGCTACAAATGGAACCATCAAAAAGGTAGAAAGACAATTCATAAAGTGGGAGAAAATATTTGGAAATCATATCTGATTAGAAACTTGCACCTAGAATATATATTAAAAACTCCTACAATTCAGTAGTAAAAAGATAAATAGTCCAACTTAAAAATGTGCAAAGCCTTGAGTAGACAGTTCTTCAAAGAATATGTACATTAAAAGATGCTCAACATTAGCAGTCAGGGAAATACAAATCAAAACCACAATGAGATACCACTGTATACCCAATAGGATGGAAATAATCAAAAAAACAGATAATAACAAGTGTTGACAAGGAAGTGGAGAAAAAAAATACTTCATAAACTTCTGGTGGAGGGCTGGCCTGTGGCTCACTCAGGAGAGTGTGGTGCTGATAACACCAAAGCCACGGGTTCAGATCCTATATAGGGATGGTGGTTAGCTCACTTCAGAGAGTGTGGTGCTGACACCACCAAGTCAAGGGTTAAGATCCCCTTACCGGTCATCTTAAAAAAGAAAGCTAATAAACTGCTAGTGGGAATGTAAAATGGTATAGCCACCTTGAAATAGACTGACAGTTCCTTAAATGATCAAACATATGACCATATGACCCAGAAATTCTACTTCAGAGAGATGTTTGTACATAAATGTCCATAGCAGCATTATTTGTGGCAGCAAAAAGTTGGAAACAATCCAAATGCCCATCAATAGATGAATGGAAAAAGAAAATGTGCTATATCCATGTGATGGAATATTATTCAGCCATAAAAAGGAATTGAATGCTGATACATGCTATAACATTCATGAACGTTGAAAACATTATGGTAAGTGAAGAAAACCAGACACAAAAGGCTATATATTGTATGATACCACTTATATTAAAAGTTCAGAATAGGCACAGAAAGATTTGTAGTTGCCTAGGGTTGGGAGGTTTGGGGAGAAATGGGGATGGAATGGATGCGAATGGGTACAGGGTTTCTTTTGGGGGTGGTGAGAATGTTCTAAAATTGGTTGCAGTGATAGTTGTACAACTCTGTGAATATACTAAAAAAACATTGGATTCTACACTTTGAGTGAATTGTATGGTATATGAATCATGTCCCAACAAAACTTATTTTTTAAAAATAAGTTTGTATTTTAAAGTTATTCAAATTCTTTAATATAGCTCATGTATGTATTAAAATGTATACTTAACTAAACTTTCTGTTTTGTAATGCTGTAACAAAATTTCTAAGACTGGGTAATTTATAAAAAACAGAAATGTATTTTCTCACAGTTCTGGAGGCTGGGAAGTCCAAGATCAAGGCACCACCAGGTTTGATTGTCTGGTGAGGGTTGCATCCTCTAGAGGGGAGGAATGAACTGTCCTCACATGGTGAAAAGCAGAAGGGCAAGAAAGCCAAACACTGTGTGAAGCTTCTTTCTTAAGGACCTTAATCCCATTCATGAGAGAGGAGACTTCATGGTCTAATCACCTCTTAAAAGCCCCCTCTTAATACTATCAAATTGCCAACAACTGAATTTTGGAGGGAACACATCCAAACCATAGTAGCAATCAATTCCAACCTTGTTTCAGGTCAGTGGACATGGATACAGAGACAAAATGGATGCTTACTAGACAAACAACTGTGGGTATAATAGTGCAGCAAGCTAGTAATGCTCCCTAAAAAGGTTCTCCATGCTCAGATTCAGAAACCAGGACACTAACTGGACATTATTAGGAAGTTGGGAGTTGATTATCTGTTAGGGGACATTGATAGGGTGGTATGAAGAATATTATTTTATTATATAAAAAACTTTAAAAAACTTTGTTAAAAGGCTCCATGAGCCAGTATTTTGCAGTGTTGTGCACAGGCCACCTACATCAGCATCCATGTGGGGAGCTTGTTTAAAATGCAGATTTCCTGGACCCCACTCCAGACCTGCTAAATCAGATTTGCTAGAGGGTGGGACTCAGGACTCTGCATTTTAAGTAGTTGGTCAGGTAGTTCACATAAGTGCTGATGTTTGAAATGCACTGAGCTAACCCTTTGCCTTCTGCAATATTTGGAGATTCTAAATACCTGAGAAGTTTTAAAAATACAAATGATGGGCCCCTCCCCAGATCAATTAAATTAGACCTTTTGTATACTTTTCCAGTACCTTTGACTTCTATGTTCCTTTATTCCTCAATCCCTGCCTGAACTCTGGCCTGCTCTCTCATCTCTACCATTGATTTTGAAGGCTCTCCCAGGTTAGGCTTGTTCCTATACTTGGCCCCTGCCTTTCATCCTGAGCCTTTCTTTGTTCTCCCAATCCTGCCTTCTCACTGCCGCCCAAGTCTTACTATGCTGTCAAGAACAAGGTTCCAGGAGGTGTTCAGAATAAGCCAAGATCGTTAAGCTCTTTGTGCCTTAGTTTCCATGGTTATGTTATGAAGACAAGTGCTCCTAGTGGAAAGGGGGAGGGAGGGAGGAAAGAAAGAGAGAAAGAAGGGAAACGTACTGAAGATTGAAGATGTCCTCCACTGTCAAAGAATAAAAGTCATGTGTACCACACAGAGTATTTGATATTTCTGGGAAGCATCTTCATTCCCACTCTTGCCTCAACCCTCTCATTTTCACACCTAGGGGTGACTGCTAGAGCAGGTGGAGGTGACAGAAAGCTAAACCCAAGCAGCCTGATTTGGCAGTTGATTGTCAACAGGAAGTGGCTTCAATTCCTGCTTATCTTCTCTCCCTCAAGTGTAGTATTAGACCCCAAGACAAAGCTCAGATTGATGCAGTCCCCACCCCACCCTTCTCCTGGCTTCTTTTCTGTAAGTCATGCTTTCAGTGTTTGGAGTCTGGCAGCTGCAAGGCCTGGTTGCTAGGTAACAATTTCTCAGCACAAAGAACCCTCAGCTGGGAAGGTCAGGGCTGTCAGTGTGAAACAGCTGTAAAGAATTTTATTTGTCTTCCTCTTGTTTTGGTTAATCACAGGGCATGGAATCAAAATCAAACTTTTCATAGAAATGAGAAATGCTGGAGTGTACCAGTTCAGCTGCTGCTGCTTTTTTGCTGCTCTTCAAATCACAGCCTTTCTACTCTGGCTCAATAGAACCCCAACAAGCCAGGCATGCTTGAATTGGAGGCGGGAGGTGGCAGGGTCAGGTGTTCCCTAGCCTCTTTAGCTCCTGGGCTAGGGAAGGCACAGCTGAACTGTAAGCTGAGAAGTTAACTTCCTTTCTTCAAATCGACCAGAAATTTCTTAGGGTTAGAGTTGCCAGATTAAATGCAGGACACCCAATTAAATTTGAGTCTCCGATAAACAATGAGAAATTCAAATTTAACTGGGCCTTCTGTATTTTTATTTGCTAACTCTGGAAACCCTAACTAGTATGCAATAAATTTAGTATGAATTTTGTATGGGATTTATACCAAAAGAGTAATAGAAGTGGGGACAGAGCCGATACTAGTGCTGTTATGGAGGGTTAAGCCTCAGCCTTGGCTTGGTAGTGCTTTGACTAGTATTGCTAGAAGCTGAAGTCAGAGGGAGTTTTACATAGACTCACATAAAGAAAAGGCAGAATCCCCTTCTATTACTGTCACCTTCCCTTGTAGTTATTCATCAGATGCTAGTCTAGTGACTAAACTTGAATGTGGTGCACTGAGATAAATACATGATTGGAAATCAGGATGCCTGGGTTGTAGAACTGGATAGATGGACTCTTTAACCTGCTGTGTGATCTTGGATAAGTCACTGTTCTTTTAGGCCTCAGTTGACTTTTCTATGCCATGAAAGGGTTGGACTAGAGAGTGGTTTGCAAAGTGTGCCCCCTCCTCCATCAGCAGCATCAGCATCACCTGGGAATTTATTAGAAATGCAGATTATCAGGCTCCCCCTCACATCATCTGAATCAGAAACTCTGGGGGTTGGGCCCTGCAATCTGTTTTAACAGTGATTCTAAAGCAAATTCACATTTGAGAACCACTGAGGTAGAGAATCTTTAAGGGCCCTTTCAGCTCTTACTTTCATGGGTTCTGATTACTAATTGGCAAGCCCCAGTTATTTGAAATGGCATGTTCTCCTCATTCCTACCCTCCTCAGGGATTTATTCCAAATTAGTTCTTTTGGGGCTCTATGTTAGAGCACAAAGGTTTTCGCTATATTTCTACCTTTACTTGTCCTTGTAGCCTCTCTTACTTTTATATACTCCCCTCCCTCCTTAGGAAGCTTTGTCAAAGATTTCTAAGGTCCATTTTGCCAGCAGGCCAGTGTCAAGGTAAAGGTTTCTAAAAGGATCAGCAAGGCCCCAACTGCTACACTCATGCTTCATCTTACTGCTAGACAAAGGACTCTGTCTAGGGGAGTGTTGGTATACAGAAATAACTGGCTAAGGACATTTCAATCTGCTTCGGTTATTTTGAACCAAAGCTGCCTTCAATTCTTATTTTTCCTTAAAAACCTGATATGTTTCCAAAAGCTCCTCCCCTGCCTCATTTCTGACTCCACAAAACAGTAGAACCCCACCCCTCTGTGTTCATAAATATCTGATTACTAAATGGAGGGAAGCAGAATCAAGAGGAAAAACTGAGGGAGCTAATGAACCCCGTAGCCTGTATCACAATAGCTGGCATCCAATAGTGTTGTCCATGGTGCTGAATGTGGTTGTTGATCCTAAACTTGGAAATCCTTGTGGGAAATGTAGGCAAAGGAAGGGAAGCTGGATTGCTGTATTAATCTGTTCTTTGTTTCATTTCCCAATGGAGACAACCTAATGAATTTGGTAATCACATCATGCCACTTAGTCAAGATGACCAGGGCAATTATGTTGTTTTATAAGCCAATGCCTTCCTCTAATGCTTTTCTAATAAAGTAGCAGTGAAAGGTGCACCTAGCTTGGGTAGCTGTGTTCTGACAGAGAGGGCTTGATGTAAAGTATGTATTTACATAAAGTGATGGATCATCCCCCTCTATGGTGTACTGTAAATATGAAGGAGTGAGGAAAATACTAAGATATGAAGTTACCAATCAAGAGCCTAGCAAAGGACACACAAGTCATCTTAACCATCAAGCAACCTTAAGCATGAAGAGACCCAAGCTTGCTGCCCTAGTACTGCCTGGGGTACTCACAGAAAGCTTTTTATTTTTAAAAACTTCTTATTTTGAAATAATAATAGATTCATAAGAAGTTTAAAAAACAGTACAGAAGAGGTACCATGTACCTTTCCCCCAGTTTCTCATAACAGTAACATCTTACATAACTATAATACAGTATCAAAACCAGGATACTGACATTGACACAATCCACAGACCTTATTCAGTTTTCACCAGTGTTATATACATTCATTTGTGTTTGTGTGTGTATACACAGTTCTGTGCACACATGGAATTTTATCACGTGAAGATTTGTGTAGCCACCAGCACTCAAGATACAGAATTGCTCCATCACCACAAAGATCCCTTGTGCTATCCCTTTATAGTCAAACTCATCCCCCCTCCCATTCCACCCCTGTCTTTAACCCTTGGTAACCACTAATCTATTCTCCATTTCAATAATTTTGTCATTTCTAAAGGTTATATAAATGGATTTACACAGTATGTAACATTTTGAGATTGGCTTTTTTCATTCATCATAACTCCCTTGAGGTCCAACCAAGTTCTTGCATGTATCAGTGGTTTGTTCCTTTTCATTGCTTGCTTGTATGGTAACCAACAGCTGAGAAATCTAACAAGAGATGGTGAGGCAACCCATAAATAATAGCGGTAAGCTGTTACCACCCCTCCCTGGGACTGGAGGAGCAAAGGGATAGTGGCACTAGAGCTCAGGGCCAGAGTCACCTGGTAGAAGCTAAAATCATGGTCATCTCTCCTATGGGAACTGGACCCATGTGAAAGCTGTGGCCACCACAGGGCATACTACTTGTTGGGGTATGGTGGGGAAGGGTGCTGGTTGAGACATACCTTGGCTTCTCCTTTCCTTCCGCCTTCCATTCTCCCCTCTTGTCCATTGGTTGAACCCAACTGGAAGCCAGATAACATGGCTGCCCAAGATGGGTAGCCTGAAGCAGTCACCCTGCTGCAAAACTGAACAAATCAGCGTACAGCAAGAAGTGGACCTGAGGGCAAACAAGTCCAGGTCCTACAAAGTGGTGTATGTGAGTGTTTAGTTTTACAAGACAATGCCACACTGTTTTTCTAAATGATTGTACTAATGTATACCCCCATAACCAGTATAAAAATGACCCCATGGATTCATTTGTTCTCCAATACT
The DNA here is from genome assembly GCF_000696425.1 of Galeopterus variegatus. Classification (NCBI taxonomy): domain Eukaryota; kingdom Metazoa; phylum Chordata; class Mammalia; order Dermoptera; family Cynocephalidae; genus Galeopterus; species Galeopterus variegatus. Next base: position 322,779 of record NW_007727736.1, on the reverse strand, counting down.
TAGATTGTCTATGGATATGTTAACAGAAAGCTTCTTAAAGCTACTCTAGGCTGTGCTCAAATAGGGGGATAGTGTAACCCAGAGAGTTAGAAGGCAATACCCCAACTCTAATGCACCCTCCAGCCCTGCCCACTAGGCCTTGGTTTTCTTTAACTCTTTTGGGGTTCTCATTATGGCATGGGCTCCACTGAAATAACTCTTGGAGCAAACTCCTGTGTGTCTATAGTGGTGCTGTACTCCACATAGGTACCTATTCTCAGATTACAGTCTATTTTTATGGACTCTAAAATCACTTGGATCAAAGTAGGAAAAGACAGATCCAGGGAGCTGTTATTCGAGGGAGCTTGGGTTTGTCTATAGGAGAACAAGATAGAATGTACCCAATTTCAAATCTCTTTAAGTGTCACATTCAATTATAAATTGTAACCCTAAATAAGTTACTAAGCCCCTTTGAGCCTCAGTTTTATCATCTATAGAAAGGGTATGGTAGTACTGAATAATACTGAATAAGTACTGTATATTGAGCAGTTACTATGTGCCAGACTATCCCTACTTCACAGGGCTCTTGTCATAATTAGATAGATCTGCTGTAAAGTACCTGGCAGACACTCAAAAATGGCATCTGTTAATATTATTGACAAGTAATATTTACTCCACTTCTGAGGAGACCTGGATTCATTTGGACCACACATGATGGACCAGAATCTCTTTTTGGCCAAGAGTTTGTCCTGCCTAATGTTAGCTCTTAGTATGTCTGACAGATGTGTCCCAGGAACCACAATTATTCCTGGAGATGAGTAAACACAACCAATTAATTCTTCCCATTTCTTGACTCAGAACACATCATTTTTGTGTACTAATAATTCTGAATGAAGACCAGAGCCATACCTAAAATATCTGAATCTCTAGGTTAAGAGCCAAAGTGTCCACACAGACAAAATCTTCCAAAGAGCTGGAACAGTCATTGCTGGTCAATATTAATATGAATATTGTATATCTTTTCTGTGGAAGCAGGAACCAAGGAAGGGATTTCTTGAGGCTTGAACTTGGTCCCTCCGTTTCTTCAGCCCTATATCTAAATGGCATGCTCAGCCCCTCTGGGGCTGGAAGGATAGTGATGAAAAGGCCAGCCTTGCTATGTTTTGGCCACAAGTGCAGTAGCTGAATGTGCCAAATCATAGTAGTGATTGTACTGGGGACATTAACCCTGTGGGTTTTGCAATAACGCAACACTGACCTCCCTAACAGAGAACCTCATTTTATTGCCTTGTGTTATCAGCTTTCTTCTATTGGAAAGCATTTCTTGATTGCTGACTTCATCATAACCCCAGGCACTCGTTTAGCTAAATTGCCAGCTATTTCCCTTCCCTGGCGGAAGGGTCCCTAATAAGCCTTCATATGATTAAAAGAATCCTGGCGGTCTGAAATTCCAAAGGAGCCACTGAACTTGAAGGCTCAGTACTCCTCCCCATCCTCCTCCCATTCTCAATTGCTCATCTGCTGAACGGAGTTTCCATAGCTTTGACATAGATTTACCAGCCATTTGTAGGCTTCCCGATGGCAATAAAAGAAGTTCTGTTTTCGGCTGTCACCATGCCTTCTCTTAAGGCTCAGTCACAGACTTTACTACTAGAATCCATCTGCTGTCCTGCTCAGAGCATGCCACTCTCTTCCCTTTGCCAACCGACGAGTATTATCTAGCCTGTGAGGGCAGGCTGTTAGACTGAGTTGCCCAATAGGGGTGACTGAGGGATAAGATGGCTCCGTGTGATGCTGCCTTAGTTGGGAGGAAAATGGACCCTGATGTGCGTAAATAGCCACCTTGAATGGGGTGTGGATAATTGTCCAATTTGATGGGACTTTTATTAGGGGAAAGGGTAGCATAATGTAGCTTGAGTGAGCCCCAGCCCTGCCCATTCTCTGGTTCTGTGGAGATGTTAATAATAACCCTCCTGGCGAGTCTGTCAGAGCTGAAACTGATGATGTAACCGATTTTGCAGCAAGCCCTTTGTCTGAGCGACTGCAGTACAGCTGCAGAACACAGCGCCAGGGAGCTGAGTGTATTAATAGGAAAAAAGCACTTCCCCCAGTTTTTTCTTCCAGAGGGATGTTGTCACTGGGAGCTTTGTGTGTTGGTAAGCATGGTAGCTGGTCTTATTGGTGGTGCTTCTCAAAGTTACCGCGGAAAGGGCATTGTTAGGAACACAATAGATACGGTTGCTCATGCCAAAGAGTGGACCAGCGACATTGGTCTGCTGAGATTTCTAAGCGATTTCTGTTTGGGTCAGAGGCTCCATACCTTTGTTTGGACTCTGTAACCGAATAGATTATATAAGTAATAGGTAAGTATATGTGTAAAATACAATATGCATATAACAAACATATAGCATTTTTTGAGCTCTTACTGTGCATGCATACAGGAGGAAGTGTGGTGGTTAACAGTATGGGAAGGTGGTCCTTGGAATCAAACCACTTTGGGATTATAATCTAATGAATCAAATTTGGCTCTACCAATTATTAGTTGTATTATTTCAGGCTAGTTACTTACTCTTTCTAAGCCTCTTTTTCCTCATGGAGATCGTAATATAGGAAGGATTAGATGAGATAATCCATGCAATTAGCTTAGTGCCTAACAAACTGTAAGCCCCTAATAAACATTATTACTAATTTACTTATGTTATCTTATTTAAGTCCCCCAATCAATCTTGTGTGGTAGATACTCTTATGATCCCTATTTTAGGGGTGGAGAAACTGAGATATATACAAGTTACCTTGCCTAAAATATTACAGACAGCATTGGTTGAGCTTGGTTGGGCCTTAAGCTTGTGGACTACAAAACTGTTAACAAAAAGGCTCTACTGCCTCGATTACAAAGAACTGGGAGCTGGAATTTGCCTGTCTTCCTTTAAGGGGTTCCCCTCCCTGACTACAAACTGGAATCATCTGGGAAATAATCAGAACAGAAAAGTGATTGCCTCTCAGGGGTAGGGATGAGTTTTTTACTCTGAAGATACATGAGGAAAATTACTCCGTCTTGATAAAGCTTTGCATTTTATACAGGTGTATGCATTTGTCAAAACTCATCAAATGGCACACTTACAATTTATGCATTTTACTATATGTAAATGTTATCTAATAAAAGAAATCTTAAACAAATATTGAACTCTAATTAATAATATGCCCGCAGAAGTGTTTAAAAGTGGAGTGTACTGATGCTTGCAACCTATTTTGAAATGTATCAAGAAAAAAAAAAAAAGATGGATTGATAGAGGGATGGCTAGAGGGATAGATATGTGATAAAGAAAATACAGGAAATGTTAATTATAGAATCAAGGTGATACAGACTTTACTATGTGTTTGAAAATGTTTATTAAAATGTTGGAAACAGAAATTAGAATCACCTATGGGAGCTTTTAAAAAATACTAATGCCTGTGATTACCTCAGTTTGAGAAATAATTAGTCTGGAGTAGGGTGCAAGTATGTTTTTTTTTTTTTTTTTTAAAAGCTCCCCAGGTGATTCTAACATACAGCAAAGGTTGAAAACCACTTGTAGGGTAAGTCCGATTTGGGTGTGTGGACTTCCTAATGAATAATATACCTTAAGTCTTCAAAACAAACACTGGGCCCTCAAAGCCAGTTCACAATAAGTGCTTTTGAGTTCCAAACTGAATGTGTGCCTGACAGACTAATTATTTCTGAAACTCTAATGAATCAAAAGCACATGGGCCGGCCTGTGGCTCACTCGGGAGAGTGTGGTGCTGATAACACCAAGGCCCCGGGTTCGGATCCCATATAGGGATGGCCAGTTCGCTCACTGGGAGAGCGTGGTGCTGACAACACCAAGTCAAGGGTTAAGATCCCCTTACCGGTCATCTTTAAAAAAAATAAAATTAAAAAAAAATAAAAAAAAATAAAAAAAGCACAGGATTGCCCCCAAGAAAGGAATATTCAGCCCAAAATATCAGTACTTCCAAAGCTGAGAAAAAGCCTCTGTATTAGTCCATTTCTGTTGCTTATAACAATATACTTGAAACTGGATAATTTATAAGAAATGAAATTTATTTAGTTTCAGAGGCTGGGAAGTCCAAAGTACAGGGAACACATCTTGTGAGGGTCTTCTTTGGCGATGGCTTCACAACAATGCAGGGGTCTCACGTGGCAGAAAATGGAGGAGCAGACAGAGAAATACTCTCATGTGCTCTCCTTTTAAAGCCCTCAGAACCACACCCTGGACCACCATTATTCATTCATTCACGAGGGCATGGTCCTACAATCTAATCACCTCTTTAAGGCCCCACCTTTCAATTACCATATAGGACTTCTCACCCTCTTAACACTGTCACAGTGGGGACCAAGCCTCCAACACATTAAATGTTTTGGGGGACACAATTCAATCCATAATATTCCACCCCTGGCCTCCCAAACACATGTCCATTTCACATAATTACATTCATTTCATCCCCAAAGTCTTAACTTGTGTCAACTCAAAGGTCCACAGTCCAAAGTCCCATCTGTGAAATCAAAACAAGTTATCTACTTCCAAGATACAATAATGGGACAAACATAGGGTACATATTCCCATCCAAAAAGGGAGAAATAGGCCAAAAGAAAGTACTAAAAGGTCCTAAACAAGTCTGAAACACAGCAGGGCAGACATTAAATCTCAAAGCTGGCAAATCATGGACCTTGACTCCGTGTTGGACATTCTTGGCAAGCTGGTGCGGGGGTTGGGTTGCAAAGTCCTCAGGCAGCTCTGCTTCTATGGCTTTCCTGGTCTCAGGTGATATTTTAGCTCTCGCAGGCTGGCATTGCACACTGGTAGCTCTACAGGTCTGGAGTCTCCATGGTGGACCCACTCTCATTGTTCCAGTAGGCATGGCACCAGTAGGCATGGCACTGATGGAGTTTCTCTGCTACAACTCTGACCCCACCTTTCTGCTCGGTGTTGCTCTAGCAAAGGCTCTATGCAGTGACTCCACCCCTGTGACAGATCTCTTCCTGGGCCCCCAGGCTTCTTCATACATCCTTTGAAATTGGGATGGAGGCTTCCATGCCTCTACAGTTCTAGCATTCTGTGAACCTGAAGACCTAACACCATGTGGGTGCTTCCTAGGCTTCCAGTTTGTGTTTTCCAAAGCTGTAGGTCTAGCCACACCTGGGGCCTATTTAGCCATGGCTGGAGCAGCCAAAGCAGTGGAGGCGCTGGTCTGGGTAGCAGCATCCTAAGGTGGCCTAGGGCAGCAAGCCTGTGGAGGGCACCTCGGGCTTTTTCCCCAAGACCATTCTGTCTCCCCAGCCCTCTGGGCCTGTAAGGGAAGGGTTGGCCCTAGAGGCTTCTGAAATGCCTTCAGGGTCTTTCCCCCTTCTCCTGATAATTCCTTTCTTTTATACTAATCTTAGCACCACTGCAGTTTTCTCCTGAAAATGCTCTCTGCTTCTCTACCACATGGCCAGGCTGCAAATTTTCCAAATCTTTATTCTCTGCTTCTCTTTTAATTATACATTCTGGCTTTGTGTCATGCCTTTTCTGCTGTAACTCAGCATAGGTTGTTGCAAGTAGACATGCGGCTTCCTGAATGTTTTGCTATTTAGAAATTTCTTCTGCCAAATACTCTGGGTCAGCACCTTTAAGTTTCACATTCCATAAAACTTTAAGGCATGAACAGAATGCAGCCAAGTTCCTTGACAGTTCATAGCAAGGGTAATCTTTTCCCTGGTTTCCAATAAGTCCCTTCTCATTTTCATCTGAGATCTCCTTAGAATGGTCTTTACAGTCCATATTTCCATAAGCATTCTGCTTGCCACCATGTAACCAGTCTGTAAAATATTCCAGACTCTTCCTGGTTTTCTTGTCTTCTAAACTCCCACCAGCAGCGAGGCTTTTCCTAGCTTGGTCCTTCAAATTCTTCCAGCCTTTCCTTAACACCCAGTTCGAAAGCTGCTTCCACATTTTCAAGTATTTGTTATAAGCAACACCCCATTTCTCTGATACCGATTTTCTGTATTAGTCCATTTCTGTTGCTTATAACAAAATACATGGAACTGGGCAATTTATAAGAAATTGAAATTTATTGGTTACAGTTTCAGAGGCTGGGAAGTCCAGAGTCTAGAGAACATATCTGATGAGGGTTTTCTTTGGTGGTGGCTTCACAGAAAAGCAGGGGTCTCACATGGCAGAAAATGGTAGAGCAGAGAGAGAGACTCTTTGTGTGCTCCCCTTTTAAAGCCCTCCCCATCAAGCCCTTGACTACCATTATTAATCCATTCACCATGGCATGGTCCTATAATCTAGTCACCTCTTCAAGGCCCCACCTTTCAATTACCATAATAGGACTTCCCACCCTCTTCACACTGTCACAGTGGGAGCCAAGCCCCCAACACATTAAACTTTTGGGAGTACAAAAGTCAATCCATGATACCCTGCTATAGACCAGTGCCTCTCAAATGTAAAAGTGTGTACTAGTCATTAGGTAATCTTGTTAAAATGCAGTTACTGATTCAGGAGTCTGAGGTTCTGACTAGCCTCTGGGTGATGCCTATGCTGCTGATCTATGGACCACACACTGAATAACAAGGACCTACAACTTTCTTCTTTATCTTTCCACCAAATCCTGCCTATCTCAGAGTCCCATCCTCACAAGGCTCTGCTCTGAAATTGGCTATTCTGAGAAACTACTGAAGAGTAAATGGCTGAAAATAGATTAATGTGTTTGTTGCTATTAGTGTAGCCATCAAAATCTTAAAGCAAAGACTAACTTAGATGACATTTTCAGGAAAAAGTATAACCAAAAGAAGAAATGCATTTTGTTCTGGGGTACCTTTTGGGGAATAGGGCAACATTCTTAGCAGAATTTTCCACAAAAGCCAGATATACCCAGATTGGGTTTATGGAGGCGGTCTTATTTATTTTCATATCTCTGGTACCCATCACAGTGTGTGGCTCAAAATAGAAGTCCAAAACATATTTGTTGATCCAATTGACAAATTACCCTTTGCTCTGCAGATAGCTACTTTAACAGCAAAGCCAAAGGTATCTACTGGGGCAGGACACTGTCACTGACCCCTGTGAAACCAGAAAAGAATGCCCTTCAGCAGCTTTCCATATGAATGGTTAGCTCTAAAATGGATGCATCCTCTTGGAGTGCACCCTCCCCCTCACTCCCTGGATGGTAGTAGGATCAATTAAAATAGCCCTGTGTTCTCACTCCTTCTTGTTGTAAGTTAGAAACCTACAGAGCAGGGTGAGTGAGGTATGGGTTGGTGGGGGTGGGGGTGGCATACTTTCCCTGTTTCTTTTCCTTCATCAGAAAGGAACCTTTGTGGTAAGGACTGAAAATCCAGGCCCTGGGAGAAGAAAGTGGGCCTGTCAAAGAGGGGAATCATTCAGTAGTACTGGCTTCATCTGGTGTCAGATTACCTCTACCCACTACCTTCGACTCCTGGAAATGTGTGCTAATAGATTTTGTGATTTGTGGTGTGCCAGCCATAGGCACCATCCCCTTGGATAATTGTTGGTTTTCTAGAGGTTTCTGTTAAAATATATGGGTTACTATGTATAGAGAGAAAATAGATTGGTTGGTTGCCTAGGACTGGGGGGATTGGAGGGAAATTGAGCATGACTGCAAAGGGGTACAAGATTCTTTTTAGACTGATGAAATTGTCCTAAAATTGATTATAGTGATCGTTGCACAACTCTGTGAACATACTAAAACCCATTGAATTGTACACTTTAAATAAGTACATTGTATGGTATATGAGTTATATCTCAATAAAGCTGTTATAAAATATATAAATATATAGGTTAAATTAGGGGATACAGATATAAAAGATAACTGGGGAAACCCTGGAGCACATGTTAGGGGAGAAGGGATGATTCCAACAGGGAGGAAGACATTGAAACAAGAGATAAAGGGCAGGAATTAGAATTCATCCTAAATTTTTTAATTCTCCATAAACCCATTTCTACTCTTTTAATCCAATTGCCAATAATCCCAACTATTATCAAGATGTTCAGCATTAGATTATTTGCTTGGAAAAAACAGCCAGGAAATGCTTGAATACAGTGAAAAAAAAGAGATCCAGGTTCCCAAGATAAAATAATCATGGCGTCATTAATAAAGCATAGGGTTTGGCACTACCCCAGGGTTCTGGAAGCGTTTTAAATTAGATTAGGCCCCTCAGACCCCTGTGGTTTATTACAGAGAGCTGCAGGACCTGAGGCCTGAGAAAATTGAATTTTTTTCATTGAAATGGAGACTATGGTTTTGGAAGAGATTGTGTTAAAACCACAATTATCTCATATTGCCCTCTGGCCCAAGGCTCCAAAGCCACAGAGGGAGAACCTCTGTCTCTCCACATGTGGCTTTCCATGAACCCACTGTAATTTCAGGAGGTTGGTATGGCACAATTGGAGCATAAATAGCAGGGCCACTTCAATAAAGCTGTTTAAAAACGGAAATGGAAGGGCCTAGGACATAGAACTCCTGTTTTTAGGCCTGAGCACATGCCGGTTGAACACACAAGCAGTATGGTTTCAAACATGGTAAAGAGTTCTTCCACCCTACAACTTGTGGCTTGAAATGCCTTGGGAGGAAAACACAGCACATTTAGCTATTATCAATGTTTGTATCTTGTTATGAATGAAGGATAGGTCACAGTGATTTGCCTAACCCAGGAAAAGTAGGGCCCCCCAACAGGGGAACGGATGCAAAATAGGAGGTTGGGGGCTAACAAAACAAACCTGCTTTTTTCTCAATTTTGCTCTAGGCTTCACCTGTCTGTGATTGTGGGCAGGAATTCCCGGACTTGGAAATATAAATTGACACGGGGCTATCACTGGGACCCAGAATTATGGCATCTGCCCCAAATGGCCACTAAGTACCCTACTACACAGCACATTGTTCATAATTTGTCACTCCCTTAGGCCCTACTAATGCAGAGAAACCCAGGACAAAGGAAGGACTACAGAAAGACAAAGGGAATAAGCATTTAATGGAATTATTAAATATGTATTTCATAGCAAATTATTGTCTTTATTGGATGCCAATTGCACTTGGCCATTGACTGACCCTGGGTGGAATAAAACCCCAGTTTTCATGAAAGCACTGTGGAAACTCTTCTGATTGAACTCATCTCACTCTTAAGAGGAGAGCAGGTTGTTTTCAAGACATAATGATATCCTGCAATGCTCTCTTTCCTACTAAGAAATGATTTTATCATCTCTCCAGATTTCACACCAGGGTCGCTCTCACTTGGTTTCCTTATGTCTGCAGATATCAAATAATCAGGGAACATCTTGTCAGGAAAAGGCCAGATGGGTGGGCAGGGAAGTGATTCAGCCCCTGAGGAAATAAAGTGTTCAACCTATCTCTGCTCCCTTTTGGCACTGGGAAATGAAGGGCCAGACAGAGTCGCAGGAGGGGGTACCTCCAACTTAGCTCAGAGCTGCAGAAACCTGAGCCAGATGAGCATTTTTGGAGTTTGGGGAGCAGAAAATTCAGATCTCCATGTTGTATGCTCACATGATGAAATCTGACACCCTCCTCCTTATACTCTGTAAATGAACTCAATCCTCTCCTTGAACTGAGGTCTCAGAGCCGCAGAGCCTCACAATACAATTCTCACTCCCAATACTTTCTGGGAGTGGGAACAAAGTGAAATACTGAGAAAATAGGCATGGATGGTGATACATGGTCTAATTAAGTGCTCAAAATAAGGAGCATTCTCACTGCTCTTACATTTTGATTCCTGGGTATGTTTTTCTTTGGAGATTATGTGACAAATAGATTTCAGACTAAATCATTCCAGAGTTATCTTTGCATCCCCAGCACCTAGCATGGTGCTTGATATGTGGTGCTCATTAAATGTTTCTTCAAAGGGTAGTCCTGACACCTGGCATTAACCTCTCCTTATCGCTTTGGAAAATAAGCATTGGGATCTCTGGCTCTTGACCTCATCAGGCAGGTATCATCCTTGCCATGGCCTATATCTGCCATCTGGATTGACCACGCCCAAGGAACTTGGGAGAGCACACAGGGAAGAGAGAAGCCTTGTTGAGCACGTAACCATGCTTTTGATTGTTCTGAGAACTGATTCGTGGGTGAACTCTGGGTGGCTTCTTCTTTTCTGCCTTTACCCTTGGCTTCATGGCAGCTTTGACCCACAGCTGTGTCTCTGGGCTGATTACTTTCTACAGTCTTATTGGGTTTCCTGATTACTATCCCTGCTCCCTGACCCATTATCTGAACATTAGTCCACAGATGTCAGGGGCTTTTATTGTTTAATTGCTTTAGTGGTAATGAGTCAGAGTACAGTTCTAGATTGAGGAATCCCCAACCAATATACCTAGAAAAGGAGGAGTCAGAAAGCAAGGTCAGGTTATCAAGGCCACTGCTGGACATATACAGATTAGGATCTGAGAGTAAAATAGAGAGAACACACTGCCATTAAGTTTGGAAGCATGGAATAGGTTATAAAGATTCATGTCATGACATTATGCTAATTATGTATTCAACCAATGGTTCTCAGCTAGGAGCGATTTTGTCCACCAGGGGACATTTGACAATGTCAAGAGTCATTTTTGATTGTCATGACTATGGGGGTGCTACTAGAACCTGGGGGTAGAGATCTGAGATGCTGCTAAACATCCTATAATGCACAGGACAGCCTCTGTATTAGTCCATTTTTGTTGCTTATAACAAAATACAGTGAACTGGGTGATTTATAAAGAAAATGAAATTTATTGCTTATAGTTCCTGAGGCTGAGAAATCCAAAATCCATCTGGTGGTGGCGACAGTGACCCAGGGTTCTCACATTGCGAGATGGTGGAAGCAGAGAGAGCAGAGAGAAAAACAGACTCTCCTCTTTTTTAAAGCCCTCAGAACCATGCCTATGACCACCATTTTTAATCCGTTCACTACTGCACGGTCATACAATCCAATCTTTTTAAGGCTCCACCTTTCAATTACCATAATAGGATTTCTCACCCTCTTAGAAATCACAGTGGGGGCTAAGTTTCTAGTACATAAAACTTGGGGGACACAACTCAAGCTTCAGGGAGTTTGGGGGGGACATAATTCAATCCACTACAGCTCCACCCCACAGCAAAGAATTATCCAAGCCAAAATGTCAATAATACAAAGGCTGAGAAACCCTGTATTAAGTAAAGAAGAAAGATATAAATTACAGATGATAGTATATAAAATATGCAGATGAGAAAAAAGACTGGAAGGATATATACCATAGTTATAATAGTGGATGTGTCCAGGTGGCAAGATTATGCATCTTTTTCACTGATTTACAAATTTTCTAATATAACTATATTGCCTTTAAATTTTTAAATTAATTTTAATTACATAAGTAATATGTGAACACATTCTGCTAGTAAAATATTACAGTGTTACTATAATACAGATAAGTCTGAAGACCTCTTTGATCAACCAGGCTTCTTCCACCTCAGTTCCCTTCCCAGAAGTAACCAGTTTTAAGGATGTGGCCTTTCAGAGATTTATCTATACATTTATACATAGATTATATGCAGTCATAAAAAACATGTGCTGTCTCATCCTTTTTAACAGCTTCATAGTATTCTGTAGTTTTCCTGCTGATGAACATGTGGTTACTTCCAGTTTGAGGCTATTACAGAAGGTACTGCATTGTACATGTCTCTTTGAACACGCAGAGGCATCCTACAGTGGGTATGGGAATGTAAAATTGCTGGGTTATGGAAAATACATGTTTAAAATTTTACCAGTTACTACCAATTGCCTTCCAAAGCGCCCACAAATTTAATTTCCTGACATCCTCTCTAACACTCGATACTTATCTTTGTTTTTCACATTTACTAATCAAGTAGTTGAGAAATAGTATCTTGTTTTTGTTTTAGTTTGCATTTCCCTTGTTACTGATGAGGTTGAGCACCTCTTCATATATTTGTTGAACCTGCCATATATTCTTTTCTGTGAACAGTGGTGTTCACATCCCTTGCTCACTTTTGTATTATAATATCTTTTTGATATTTTTAAGAATAAAAGACAGCAGGATCATGTTTGTATAAGAACACAAGTCAGCCTACTTATTGTCTTGCCTGTCCTCCCTAGACAGATTTTGTGTCCCACCCAGATCAAAATTACTCTTTCTTGCCATTACTAAAAACCCAAGAAAGCAGCTACATTAGGAAACATGTGAGCCAGGCCCATTCCCGCCACTGCTCCATATTTCTCTGGACTGTGAGCCTGTGTTATGCCAGCACAATGACACTGAGCAGCCAGCAGGTACTGCCACTCAGATTCGCTCCAGTCCAATACAAATCTGATACGTGGTAAGGCATAAAAGACCACGAAAGGCAGCGTGTGAACTGGATGGTATCTGCGGCCCGTGCAAATGGCAATTAGGACCATTAAATTTCAGTTAATCTTCATTAAGAACATCTGTTGTCTAACCCACATGAGAAAGCCAGAGATGGGATTGGGTGATTGTGACCACTGCAAATAAGTATCAACTAGTTTTTCACCACCGTGGGCATAAACTGAAAGAGATGTGGCAAGGAAAATGTTTTAATATGTGATTTGTAGTGGCTAAAGAATAAAACTAGATGGAAAGCTTCTTTAGGACTCTTTGGCATTATTTGAAACTAGGGGCTTGTAGGTCATGCCCCTTTGTAGTGAAAAAGATGATTAAATTAGTTGTGGTGACGTGGTGGGTTTCAGGATCAGAAGAAGAGGTTCCCAAGAGTCAGCCAGACTGGCTTTTAGCCAGATTGGGTATGTCTAAATTGGGCTGTACCTAATCCGGCCTTTCTGATTCCCTGCACCCTTTTGGTTGCCCATCTTATACACCCTCTTACTCTGTTCTTTTGGGGTCCTGTTCTCAGCTGGAGGACTATGGGTTTAAAACACTTCAAATCCCTGCTATCAACATATTGCCCATCTGCCACCCTTCCTCCAACAGCTGGAGGATATCTTCTGCCTGACCACCCTCCCAGTTGGCTTGTGTTCTGTGGTGGAACAGACAGCCTCAGAACTGTACATACCAGCTCCAGAAGGGATGTCAGAAGAAGGGCAGGGCTTTTTGCACCTTTTGCCTGAGTTTAGGCAGGTTAGGCTCTTTCTGACCAGCTACTGTGGTGATGGTGTTCTTTTCTAAGTGGTGGGGGGTTGAGTGGAAGGTAGATAGGTAGGTAAGTGGTGTAAATCATGTTTCTTTGTTATATGCACCAAGTACTTCACCTTGGTAGACTTACCACAGTTGTAATTTTACATTTATTTGGGTGACTATTTGGTCAATATCAGTCTCCCCCACCAGCCTGTAAGCAACATGGGAGCAGGAGCCACATCTATTATTGTTCATCAGTGAATTCCTAGCACTTAGCACAAGTGTTTGTCACATAATAAGTGCTAACTAGCATTTGTTGACTAGATAAACAAAAGGTTATGGCTCTGATGTTTAGAATGAAGGAAAGCCAGGTATCCAGGCAGGAGGATGGGGAAAGGCATTTGTGAGAGGTAGGGCATCTCACCAGCTCTCTACTCTCACTACAGAGATACATCTTACCCTGTGACTCCATAGTCCACCTTCGCATAGGCTGTCCCTAGCTGCAGGCATCCCCTGAATCTGCCAATAGTACCTTCACCTAAGAAGGTTAGGAATGACTGCAAATGGAGTGTGCCTTTGATAGTTTGCTATTTTACTATGATCTCAAAGCCACTGTGTTCTCCAGGACAGATGCTCACTAGCAAGCACAGGCCCATCTAGCTCTTTGGAGCCTAGGGGGGAAAGTGTGTCAGCAAGTTGCAGAGCTGGGATGAGGGGAACTGCATTTCCATTAAATTGGGAACAAAGATATATGGGTGCATTTCTTGTATCGTAATTGCTCCAGGAATCTGCTAATATATCACTCATCCTACCTTTCAAAGGGAATTGACATGGAAGGAGGAAAGGGTGAAGGGTGTTGCAAAGATGTTGGAAATGGAACAAAGGATTTTGAAGAAACTTTGACTCAAGATAATTTTTATGAACTGAAGCAATAATTCTTTCTCTACCTCTTCTCAACCATCGCATTTCACTTCATTTCAAACATTGCTCTTTTCCCACACCCTTTCTCTTGACCTCTTATCTATCATCTGGACTTCTTGCAAGGCCTTTTACCTCTGTCCATCATCAGCAAAAATAAGATTGTAACTGACTGTAACTGATTGTAATAGCCTCTGCCATATGACCCAGGATACTGATGCAGAAATGAGGAGCAAGCTGAAATCACCAAGCTTTTACCACATCAGCTTCACAGTTGTTCCTAACTGGAATAGCTCTTTTTTATAAAACCAAACCCAGAGATTTCCAGTGAGACCATTGCTAATCCCATAAACTTGGGAAATAGAGAAAGCAGTTGGTCTTGGGTATCACTAATTTCATTTTCATGCTTATGTTTGCCATCATTCATCGAGGGAAAAGAACAAGTCAGCTATGATAAGGGTAAACCCTGGATTAGTATTGTGCATTGTAGCTGTAAATTTTACTGTAAATGAAATGTACAGATGATTTAAAGTCAGTTATAGAGGAAACAAGAAGTTACAAATGAGCCATTGATGGAAAATAACTTGGTTATTTGCTTAGTTGGGTACTTGGGATTGGTTTATTTTTTACATTTTTAAGGAGATAGTTCCCAATAAGGCCTGAAGATTGGATTTATAACAGTTTAGGAGTTTAGGTGAAATTAATAAAACCAAACTTCAAAATGTTTTGAAGTGAAAGCAAGAGTCTGAAATCTGACTATTTTAAAGGTACTGCAAATTTCTCCTCTTAGAAGCATGAAACTTTTTAGGGCCAAAGAGGAAAATTTATGGGATCACCCAGTCTCACCTTCCATGTAAAAACAAAGACTCATTGCAGCAGTGATCCTTTAAACTCAATGTCTTCAGAGACAGGACGTTCATTGCTATTTATTGTCTTTGTAAAAAGAATCACACATAATATATTAGTCCATTATAATCTCTAGGTGATTCAGCAGTCCAAAAGTATATAGAGAATATGTGAAAATCATCTCTTCTGCCTTTTTCCACTATCCGTTTCTCCAGAGATGACCACTGTTAACTGTTTAGTGTGTATCCTTACAACCTTTTTCTACACACTTCTATCAGTGGTTCTCATCCAGAGCAATTTTGCCCTCCACAGGACATTTAGCATTGTCTGGAGACACTTTTAGTTGTCACAGTTGAGGTTGAGGTATTACCTAGTGAGTAGAAGCCAGGGATGCTGCTAAACAGCTTACAATGAACAGGACAGCTCCACACAAAAAATAATTATTCAGCCCCACATGTCAATAGCACTAAGGCTGAGAAACTCTGATTTACACATAGAGATAGGTATCTAAATATATTCTTTCTTCTTAAACAAATAGTATCACATAATCATCGTTTTCCTGTGATCCACTTTTGCACCATTTAGAGCTCTTTCTCTGAGGGTGCATATATTTCCCCTCCATTCTTCTTAACAGCTCCAAGATATTCCACAGTATGCTTGTATTGTAGTTTATTAAACAGTTTCCTAATGGTGGATATTTAGGTTGGTTCCAATTTTTGCAATAATATACAGTCCTGCAATAATTATCTTTATACACATATCATTTATTAGATAAATTCCTAAAAGAATTACTGGATCAAAGGGTATACGTATTTTCTATTTTGCTTGACTTTGCCAAATTTCCCTCCCCAAAGGCTTTATGAATGTATACTTCCATCCATAGCATTTTAAGAGTGCTGTTTTCTCATACCTTCTACATTACTTATCAATCTTTTAAATTTTTACCAGTCCGACGGGTGAACAGTAATATATAATTGCTGCTTTAATTTGCATTGTCCTTATACTATCAAGATTGACTGAGCATGATTTTCAGCAATTTAAAATTAATAAATTAAGTAATTGCTTATTTTTTATTGGATTTTTTAAAATTATATATTTTAGAAGGTAATCCTATATTTTCCTCAAATACTCTTACTGTTTTTCTTTTTATGTTCATTCTCTATATTCTGTGTTTGATGTGAGCTGTGGGGGTCTACCTTTTTTCCAAATAAATAGGCAACGTCTGAATTCAGTTAATAAAATAATTCTTTCCCCACTGATGTCACCTTTGATCATACACTGAACTACCATATACACAGTCTTCTATTTCTGGACTCTCTATTCATCCATAATTTCTGTTCCATGGATTTATGAAGTCTTCAAAAAGTTCATGGAAACTGTATCTCATATATATGTATAAATAAAGGTATTTTTTTTAAAAGTTCATGGAAAGATTCTTATTATCTTTTAATTCCATTTTTTCACAAACATTTTGAAATGCCCTTGGATTTCTACCTGTTCTGGCCCTAATACCTCCCTGTTTTAAATACTATAGTCTATTTGATGTCTGGTATTGTAAGTTTCACTTGTGATTTTTTTTCAAAATATCATTCACTATTCTAGTACATTTTCTCCTCCATATGAACTTTAGAATCAGATTGTCAATTTTTATAATATTTCTGTTCAGATTTTGATGTGGACTACTTTGGATGTATATATAAGTTTATGGAGAATTGATATCTTTTAAAATATTCTAAAAATTAAGGTATCTTTTATTTTCTTCAGTAAAGATTGTATAATTTTCACCAAATAGGTCTACTACATTTCTTGTAGATTTAGTCCTAGGTATTTTATAATTTTGCTTGTTATCATGAATGTGATTTTTTTATAACTTTTTATAATTGACTATTGCTGGAGTATAGGAAAACTATTGCTTTTATATGTTGATCTTGTATGTGGTTGCTTTATTGAACTATCTTATTGGAACAAATGTTTTTTTTAACTCATTTCTGGGATTTTCTGAGTAGACAATCATGCAATATGAAAATAGTGACTTTTTCCTTCTATTCTGCAAAATTAATACCTCATTTTTTGTCCTTATTGCAAGACTTTGTAAGCCTACATGTTTATAAGTTTCTTATGTTCAGTTAAAATCTGTTTTGAAAATTTTTTGTCCAGTAGTTCTAGTTCAGTTTTCTAGAGCTAAACAGAAGAAAGCAAATCCTTCTACAGAGTAGCCCTCTCAGATCTTTTCCCACCTTGGTCATCTTTCCCTAAATGAATCCATTTTGTCAGTGTCACTCTCAAAACATGGTGTCCGGAGTGGAAGACAGTTCAGATATTGTCTGACCATTGCAGAGTATAGAGAAACTAATTTCATTAATTTGCACACAATGCTCCCATCAATGCAATCTAAGATTGCAATGTTAGAACTAAATGGTTTAAAACTATTTTTTTATTGCAATGGAATCCTTTTAGAAATGAGCCAGAACTCCAATTCTTAAAACAGTTAAGAGTAGTGTTTCTGTCATTGGAATTAAAGGGGGGTGAGAGGTTACAGAACTTTCATCATTTCAACTTCCTTCTTGTCCTCCAAGGGAGCCCAAGAAGAATCCTAAGGATCTGTAGAACATAGTTTGAAAACCGCTGAGCCCATCTTCTTCAGATGACAGTGTGACCCAGAAAGGAGAAATGACTTACCAAAGCCACACAGTTATTTAGTGGAATAGATGGAACTACACTTGGATTTTCTAACTACCTTTTCAGAGATTTTATCACTATGTCATGCTATTCTTCCATATTAACCTTCCATCTTGAAGATTCATATTAACCTTGGGATCAACTAAAATCCTAAGGCTTTTGTTATATCCATTTTGCTCTGTCTTATACAGTTGAATATTGAAACTGTACATGTGAAACCTTACGTTTATCAAATATATTAAATGTAATCTCTCCCAGAACTCAAATGGACATTAAGAATCTTTTGCTTTGGCACATCAGTCCTGCCTTTTAAAAACTTTCCAAATCTTAATTCTGTCATCCAACATCAATCTTTTGATTGATTTTGATTCTTTTGGCAGGACTGTTCAAAGTTATAACTCATTATACCGACATTCAACCCCCAGTTCTTCAATTTTCCAACAAATGTATAGTCAAGACCTAACTTCAGAAACTTCAGAGTCATATTTTATGGCATTTCTCCTACTTTAACTAGAGAACTCCTACTCAACTATTGAGACACATTTCAAATGTCACCTTCTTTGTGAAAGTTTCCTAGGCCCCATTTCCCATTCTTGAAGCAGAATCAATAGGTCCCATTTCCATATTATAACAGAATTATAATACCTAACATACTTCCTCTATTATGTTGTGAATTTCTCAAGGGTCTTATGTATTCTCTGCATTCCCAGGCCCTGAGTCTGGGATGGCAGGTGGACTGTTGTGACTGCCTACTGAGAAGGACTATGAGCTTGGGTAGGAACTCGGTGGCAAAGAGTGCTATGAGGGGTTAATGATTTATTTTGCCAACCCTGACCCAGGGAATAGTCAGTACCCAAAATATATTTTTAATGAACTTTTACCCACCCCATATGTCTAGTAACTTTATCAAAAAAAAGTTAGCTGGGCATGGCTTGTGTCAACCCTTGTGTCTACTGATCATAATTTCTCTGGTGTTCAAAAACTGTATTCTAATAATCCTTTTTAGACTTTTTTTTCCTGGGAATCAGCATCAAGTTAATTACTGGTTTATATTTTCTAAGTTATACTTCTTCCCCTTTGCAAAAATTAAGACAACATTTCCTTGTCTTTAGCCTTCTGGCACCTCTTCCATTTTCCAAGAACTTTCCAGGTGGTGGTGACTCATTTGGAGAAAATGGTTTCTTTCACTCGGACCTTTCAACAGCATTGTTTGTAATGGTCAGGGGCCATGACTAGGAGAGCTGTTTCTTGGAAAAAGTATATTTGAATTGGGCAAATCAGAGGCTGAAGTATGGATAGCCAATAAATGTGTTATTGACAGAGGCCTGGCCTAGAAAGAGAGCCAAGTTTAGGGAAGCAGTTTTCTCTGAACCATGGCCCAACAAGCATTTCAGATGGCTCTCCCTGACTCTCTTCCCTTCCCCTTCTCTTGGCTCCATGTTGTCCTCTTTGCTGTACTTTGTCTCCTCTGAGATGAATTTGGATGGCTAAAGTGTAGCCTCAGCAGAAAAATGACCAGAAGAATGCACATCTGTCTTTGAGTGCTTAGTTAGGGCCTAGGTCAGTAACTGTTAGTGACAGAGATAATAAGCAAAACAGGAAACAATTTTAAGAAATTGAAGATATTAGATTAATAATAGATGCACTTCAGGCTGTACATGTTTGAAAAAGAGAGAACGCCAGCTAAATAGACACACAAAAAGCACAGTAAAATGATGATTCATGGGAATCCTAAAAGCAACAGATTTTTTTTGTGTACCTACCATGTGCTGAGTCTTGTGTGAGACACTGGGAGGATGCAAAGATATGATCCTAAAAATGTTGCAATAATTTAAATTTTTTTCTACTTTCATAAGAGAATGACAAACAGGGGTCATTCTTTAAAAAAAAAATGAAAAATCCTTTTCTTTAACAAGATTTCGAGCCAAAATATAAGTGAATTTTTGAAAAGGTTTGTCTCCGATGACTGGGAAAAGAAATTTATCCAAACTTTCTGTTCCAACTATGTATTAGTTAAATGACTCTTGATCTATTGTAAATTTGAAGAAAATGAGATTGAAGACTGCAGCTTGTCTCCCCACCCAATGCTGTGAGTTGCCTTACAGAGGTTGCAACAGGCCTGATCTTTACCAGGACTGGAATATCTCATCATGGAGGTTCAGTCCAGCTAAGGTTCCTGTCTCTTCAACATGGATCCTACCACTTATTTGGGTAAGAGGTATAGTGAAAAGGTGGTCTTTGGCCCTCCAAAGGGTTGTCCTCCTGCTATAAACCATTGAAATCTGGACGTCTGATCTTAACAGCCCATATAAGGGGCAAATGTAAACAGGAGCTGCTTTGCTTGAAGTGGAAAGGTTTGTATTGAGCTCCTTCCAGGCGATCGCACTGGCTGCCATTTTATACAGTCTATTTCTGTCTTCCTGTACACATCCCTCAATTTGCATTCCTGCTGAAACTTGCCACTAGTCCTGCCTCTCTGTGTGGGAGGTGGAATGGATTTGGAAGTTTAAAAGAAAGGCTTTTTTGTGAGAGGGAGGGGGAGAATATGGGACTTTTCATTAGCTGTTCCTCCTAGGTGTCTTCAGAGAAGCATTTTGTCTCTTAGCTTCTTTGGGAGTTGTTATAGAAACTCTCATCTAGCACAGACATCAGCCTTAATTCTTTATGTATCTGACTTTTGGATGAGCTTGAACCAATTTAGCTCATTAAAAAAACGTTGATTGGCTTATCAAGGTTTTTAGTAGAAGCTTATTTTGTGTATGTCCACCTGCTTCTGTGCTGAGGACAGACAGGCAAAAAAGACACTAAAATCACCAGATTTATTACCACACTGTTGGTTTCTCAGAATAAAGAGTGGTTGGTGGCCACGTTTCATGAACAGTTTCTATCCACACTTGCCTGGTCAACTTCAGACTCTTCATAATCAGATATTCCCACATCTCAGATACTGGCCTGAAATGAAGCTATTACTCTCACCTATGTATCTATTGATTGTTAGTTTTTACATTAAGGGTTGTTGATTTTTCTGTTCATGTTTGAGAGTTATTTTTATGTTAGAATGAATAATGTTCATCTTTTTCAGCCACTGTTGGTGATAGGACTGCTTGTTTGAATTTTTGGTCAATTAACCTTCATGACTCATTATCTGTTTTCCCATCCAAATGTGTTCCTATGGGTATTATTCAATACATACAAAAGACATTGTGAAAATAAATTAAGAGATAGTATATGGCATGGTGTGTTTATGCTTTCTTAATAAAGTACTTTGCACTTAATTTTTTTTCTATTTAGAAATGAATTCATACCATTCCACCTCCTCACTCCCACTCTGGTGTTTATATAATTGTTTTTTACTGTAAGTTTTATTTATAATTTTTTCTATTTCAGAAATAGGAAGGCAAAACTTTAAAATATGGACATCTTATTAAATACCTTTATGATAATTTCCATTTATGAACATATTTTTATCTGTTTTCTGTGCTCAATGTACAGTGGGTAACTGTGAATGGTAAAAATTGCATGGAGCTACTAACACAATTCCAGAATCTAAACTTTAATATTTTGCCAGAGATTATGCAGAAACTTATAATTATGTTTTACTTTAGATTTACCCTATCTTTACTTTATCTCACATTAAAATGTAATCAAAATTCTTTTTAAAATGGTGATCGGCATAATGAGAAGATGAACTAAAAGGAGGCAGAAACTGAACTCTAAAGTTCAGTTTACATGCAGAGGGTTATTCGAAGGAGTCATCACAGGCCTTGAATACCTTTCACAAGATTTTAAAGGATATGTGATGTCTGCTATTAGAGCTTTATTCCTCCAGATTCAGTTATGATTCTCTCTAGGTATCCGCATCCTGCCCAGGGTTAGAGGAATGCCTGGAGAGGACCATAACTGAACATTCTAGCATGAATTAGCTTATCAGAAATTTGCAGTCAGCTCATGTTTTCCCAGCAACCAGTTGCTCTTCATTGCCAGTATATTGGACTTGGACTCTTCCCCCCATTCTTAAGGGAAACAAATTCAATTGTGTAAGTATGCAATCTTAGGCTCTGAAAGCAATTGGTATGAGTCAAAACTTGGAATGGCCAAGTAGTCTAGAAGATTGCATAAACAAGGTCCAAAAGTTCATTTTTTTGGACCATTAAATGTAGGTCAGATGCGAGAAGAGAATCAAATTGTGACAGCAGTAATTTAAATGAGAAATTTCCACCATACTAACAGCTCCTTAAAGACAGGAGCTGCATCTTATTCTTCCCTATACTAATAGTTACTGTGGTAGCTGAATTATCATGAGCACTCAATGAATGTTATTCAATAAGTGAATGAATCGAGGAGAATTTCTTGACTATAGTATCAATTCTGGAGTGTATTACTAGTGTTAGAGAGTCCTTTATCATAAATATTTTGTAAAATAATAAGAAAAAGATAGGTACTATGCCTGTAATACAGAAGTCAAGTGCTCAGAAACAAGGAACAGTTTCTAGTCAAGGGACAGAAAAAAACAACCAGTGGATTTCTCTTTCTTTTTGCCAAAACAGAATTTACTTTATCAGCTTTGCTCAGTCTCCCCTTATCCACCTTTACCTCCCCTCAGGTCAGACATCTTTTGCAAAGTATTTATAATAATTTGTGTTCATGTAGCACCAATGATTTTCAAGGCACTTTCATATGCACTCTTCTTTTTAAATTTTAAAAAAATGAACAAACAATAAAAACACTATGAGGCAGTAGAAGTAGTATTTGCTCCATTTTTCAGATGAGGAACCTGAAGCATAGACCATTTAAGTGACTTGCCCTTTATCACACAGCAATATGTGACTGAACCAGGACTAGAAGCCAGTCTCTTTCCAGTATAACATCCAACTCTAAATTGATGAATGGAGGTTTGTTAGGAAAACAGCAGTTAGTTCTATAGCCTTCATGGTCATACTTTTGTTGTTTCAAATTCTTTCTTTATACTTTCTAGGCATATGAGTCTGATACTTCAGAAATGGCCAAACCAGACATTATCTCAACGGTGGGGTCTCAATTTATTCTCAGCGTTTTTCTTCTTCAAATACAAAATTGATGCTTAACTGGCTCTAAAACACCATTCTGTAGGACATCTTTGTATCTCTGCTTAAGCAAGCTGACACAAAAGTCTTCTGACATGTGCTTCCCTAGAATGCATCTGTATTACTCTGTTTCTGTTGCCTATAACAAAATACACTGGGTAATTTGTAAGAAAACAAAACTTATTGCTTACAGTTTCACAGGCTGGAAAGTCCAAAGTCAAGGGAACACATTTGGTGAGGGTTTTCTTTGGTGGTGGCTTTACAGCAGTGCAGGGGTCTCACATGGCAGAAAATGGTGGAGCAGAGAGAAAGAGAGAGATGCTCATGTGCTTCCTTTTAAAGCCCGCAGAACCACACCCCTGACCACCATTATTAATCCGTTCACTACTGCATGGTCCTACAATCTAATCAGCTCCTCAAGGCCCCACCTTTCAATTACTTAATAGGATTTCTTAGTCTCTTAACACTGCAACACATTAAACTGTTGGGGGGATACAATTCAATCCATAATATTCCACCCCTGGACCCCCAAACTCATGTCCTTTTCAAATACAAACATTCATTTCATCCCCAAAGTCCTAACTTGTTTCAACTCAAAGGTCCAAAGTCCCACATGTGAAATGAAAAAGTAGTTATCTACTTCCAAGATACAATGGTGGGCAAGTGTAGGGTACATATTCCCATTCAAAAAGGGAGAAATAGGCCAAAAAAAGGGGGTGATGTGTCCCAAACAAGTCTGAAACCCAGCAGGGCAGGCATTAAATCTCAGAGCTGGTGAATCATGTACCTTGACTCTATATTTAATGTCCTCTGCATGCTGGTGTGGGGATTGGGCCCCAAGTCCTCAGGCAGCTCCACCCCTATGGCTTTTCTAGTCTCAAGTGATGGTCTCAGCTCTCCTAGGCTGGCGTTGCACACTGGTAGCTCCACAATTCTGGGATTTCAATCATAGTCCTGCTCCCACAGTTCCACTAGGCATGGTGCTGATGGTGTTTCTCTGTTGCAATTCCGACCCCACATTTCCTCTTGGCATCACTCTAGTGAAGACTTTGTGCAGTGAATCCACTCATGGGACAAATCTCTGGCTGGGCCCCCAGGATTTTCCATGTATTTGTTGAAATCAGGGGTGAGAGGGGGAAGCTCCCAAGCTTCCACAGCTCTAGCATTCTGTGAGCCTGCAGATCTAACACCACGTGGACGCCACTAAGGCTTTTGGCTTGTATTTTCCAAAGCTGCAGATCCAGCCACACCTGGGGCCAATTTAGCCATGACTGGAGCAGCTGAAGTAGCTGGGGAGCAGCATCCCAAGGTAGTTCTGGGCAGCAAGCCCATGGAGGGTGCCTCGGGTCTGTTCCCCAAGACTGTCATGACTCCCTAGGCCTCTGGGCCTATAATGGAAGATGAAGCCTCTAAGATCTCTAAAATGCCTTCAAGGTTTGTTTATCCTTCTCTTAATAATCCCTTTCTTCTGTACTAATCTCCTTAGCTGCATCATTGCATTTTTCTCCTGAAAATGCTCTCTGCTTCTCTACCACATGATCAGGCTGCAAATTTTCTTTTCTTTTTTTTTTTTTTTTGTCTTTTTCCGTGTCCAGCAACGGATCGCAACCCTCAGTGTCGCCCCCGTACCGGACCGGGACCGGCAACGGGACCGCAACCCTCGGCGTTGCTCCCGCGCCTCGCCCCGCCAGTGAGCGG
>NW_007727736.1:270374-298471 GCF_000696425.1 Galeopterus variegatus | reverse complement strand
GAACCGGTCTGTATGTGGGATCTGAACCCTCGGGCGGGAGCACCGCCGCGCTTCCCAAGCGACGCACTATCCAGTGTGCCACCAGGCCGGCCCTGGGCTGCAAATTTTCTAAATCTTTATGCTCTGCTTCCATTTTAAATTCTGGCTTTACATCATGTCTTTGACACCATAACTAAGCATAGGCTGTTACAAGAAGCCATGCAGCTTCCTGAATGTTTTGCTGCTTAGAAATTTCTTCCACCAAATACCCTGGGTCAGCACCTTGTGGTTCCACATTCCACAAAATGTTTGGGCATGAATAGAATGCAGCCAAGTTCCTTGCCAGTTCATAGCAAGGGTGATCTTTGTCCCAGTTTCCAATAAGCTCCTTCTCATTTCTATCTGAGACCTCCTTAGAATGATCTTCAAAGTCCATATTTCCATAAGTATTCTGGTCACCACCATTTAACCAGTCTCTAAAATGTTCTAAACTTTCCTCACCACTATCTAGGCTTTTCCCGGCCTATTTCTCCAAATTCTTTCAGTCTCTCCTCACCACCCAGTTCCAACTCTGCTTCCATATTTTCAAGTATTTGTTATAAGCAACACCCCACTTCTCTGGTACCAATTTCATTACTATGTTTCTGTTGCTTATAACAAAATACACAGAACTGCATAATTTATAAGAAAATGAAATTTATTGCTCACGGTTTCAGAGGCTGGGAAGTCCAAAGTCCAAGGAACACATCTGGTGAGGGTTTTCTTTGGTGGTGACTTTACAGCAATGTAGGAGTCTCATGTGGCAGAAAATGGCAAAGCAGAGATAGATAGATTCTCATGTGGTCATGTGCTCTTCTTTTAAAGCCCTCAGAATCACGCCCCTCACCACCATTATTAATCTATTCACTATGGCATCCTCCTATAATCTAATCACCTCTTCAAGGCCCCATCTTTCAATTACCATAATAGGATTTCTCACCCTCCCAGCAGTCACAATGGAAACCAAGTTTCCAACCTGGAACTTTGAGGGATACAATTTAAGCTTCAATGAGTTTTGTGGGGGACATTCAATCCACAGAAGGATCTTCTTTCTCTCTCTTGCAGCTTTCTTTGACAGTCACAGCAGGAGGACCTCTTGTACTAGTTGATAGTTCATTGAGTCATTTCTTTCCTGGGGTTGGCAACTTTCTCACAGAGATTCAAGAGGCAGCAGGTCTAGTGTAATTACCATCCCAAACCCTATTTGGTGTCCCAGAATGGAATGAGTAAGTCAGTGCTGTACTGAAACCATGGATGAAATTGGACCTCAGAGCC
The DNA here is from genome assembly GCF_000696425.1 of Galeopterus variegatus. Taxonomy (NCBI): domain Eukaryota; kingdom Metazoa; phylum Chordata; class Mammalia; order Dermoptera; family Cynocephalidae; genus Galeopterus; species Galeopterus variegatus. The sequence goes on along the minus strand of NW_007727736.1, from coordinate 297,178 downwards.
TGGGAAGGATGCCAGGACCAGAAGAGCTTGCAAAAACCAGAGGTCTAGGCAGGCTGAGTCATTAACCAGACAAGCAGTTAAGAACTAGGAAACAAGCTTCTATTGGGGTTAAAGCAAGGCCATGGGTCAAAAACTAAATAGCAATGGACAATAGTAACAACAACAGCACTGTGGAAAATGAGATTAAATTCTGCCTTAGCCCAGAAGCCTGCTGAGATGGAGCTGACTGTAGGAGTGTCCAGCCTGGGTTCCATAGGTGGGAGCAAGGAAATGTCTTTAGAGGTTGGGAGTGGAGAGTGTGGTGGCCAGAGCTAAAGTAACATTTTAACCATCACCAAATGCCTTAGAGCAGGTCTTCTCAACCCTGGCACTATTGACATTTTGGTCCAGATTCCAGATAGTTCTTTGTTGTGTGTGTGTGTGTATGTGGAAGAGGGGGCTATCCTACACATTGTAGGACACTTAGCAGCATCCCTGGCCTCTAGCCATTAGATGTCAGTAGTACCCCCTACTCCATGTTGTTACAACCGAAAATGTCTCCAGATATTGTCCAATGTCCACTGGCAGGGGGAGGGGAGGGGAGGTTGGAGGGAGGCAAGAGGACCCCTGGTTGAAAACCACTGCTCTAGAAGCTGTGGATTATGAAAACTTATTGGTCTTGAGCCTTTTAGTATTCACTTTAAAAAATTATCTTCTGAGCAGGGAGTGTGAGGTAGCAGGTATAAACATCTGCAATCTCATCCTTCTCAAATGTTTTTATAAATCTAGTGCCTGGCTCATCACTTCCATTAGGCACTATTGCAGCTCCTAAACATTGAACCCTCAAAATTTTCCCCAAATCTCACTTAACTGCAGATTCAATGGTGGATCTCCTCATGGTTTTCATTTCTGCACACCCAATAGGTGCTTTACATACAAACTGGAACAAATGTGAAAATACCTTTTACTATTTGCAATTGAATTCTAAAATATGTTAAGTTTCTATTCTCTCCTTGTTTACCTTGAGCTTGTCATTTCTTCTTTTCCATTTCTTCCCCTACTTTTAATCAAGCATATCCTTGACTCTGAAAGTATATAGCTGATGAGATATGACATCCAGAGGCCAGGAAAGGAGAAGAGGGAGAGAGGATACCAAGCTTGACTAAGGCAGTTTGGTAACAACTGGGTCTAAGAACTTTGCTCTGGAAGGTAGTGCAAAGAATATTGTACTCACTTACCTATCTTCCAGCTCAGCCTGTTCCCTCATGACCAAGCATAGACCCTCCCCTGAAAATGTGAGGAAGTAGTCTATGTACTTTTCTCACTCATTGTTGCCCTTGTGATAGATTTTCATGTCTGTCAGAAGAAGCAGGAGTCCTCTGAAGGCCTGGCAGAATAGCTTTTTGGATGGAAGCAAGATACAGAAGATAATACAATACAGTGGAAATGGTCCTAGACCAGGAGTTCAAATCCAAGTTATAGTCTCTGATGTTCTTTTTGTAGACATTTGATATTGCAAATCACCTGACCTTGGCTGAATGTCAGTTTCCTTATCTGTAAAACGGAACTACCTGTTTGCCTACAAGGTGACTACATGGTTCAGATGAGACAATGGGGTGAAAAGAGCATAACATGTGTAAAGCCTTTACAAATGCAAAATGGTATTATTATTATTATTATTATTATTATTATTATTATTGCTTAATTGCTATCCATACCTCTTCCATATTCTAGGCTATAACAACTGTTCCTTCCTCTTATCTACTGGATCTACTCTCCAGGCCTTCCCCTCCAGATCTACTTTCTACTCTCTCCCTATTCCACCCTGCTCTGTGCCCTGGGAAGTCAACCCATATCGACAGGCTCTCTTATCTTCTGGATTCCCAGTTGTGTTTGGTCAATAGGGAGCATCAACAGGGAGGAGAAGAGTGAGATGAGGCTGTCTATTCCCTGGCACCCTGCCTGAGAGGTTGCTGGGCATCCTTTGACTGAAGGTTACAACTCCTATCAGGGGGCATTCTCCATATAATTGTCATTCTCCCTCCTTTTTTCTGAGTTCTGGTAACTACTAACTCTCCCCTCTCCTTTAGGCCTAAGAGTGGTAAGGGACCCCGCTATTATTATTTCTGGGATACCACAGTATCCCCTGTGTTTTGTTTTTATCCTGCCCATACTTTTGTAATCGATCCCCTTTATTAAACTCTACTCAATTTATCCACTCTAAGAGTGTCATGTGTTTCCTACCAGGATCCTGACTGATGTACCCATCAAAGCTCTTTCTTTTCTTCTCCTCCCAACCTTTTTTTTTTTTTGGTAGTAAGATATATTCTTACAAAGAACATCTATAATCAAGCTGTATGTCCCTTATCAATTAGATAACCATGCTTTTTGTCCTGGCCCCAACCAATATTTCGAGGCCATGACTCCTGTGCTTACTCTCTCCTGCAAAGTTAGTATCTTTGTTAAATTCCAGCAATCTGGGAGGCAACAGTCTGATGCATACTCCAGTCTCTGGCTTGCCGTAAATCAGTTTGCACTCCTTTGCTTCCCTTGGACTCAGTTTGCAGAAAATGAGCTTACATCCTTTTGCTTCCCTTGGACTGGAGTCTCAGGAAGCCTGGGAAGGGGGTACAGTTAAGCCTCTGGGATTCCATGACAGCTGCCAGCATTCTGGCCTGGGTGTCTCTGCTCATTAACTGTGTCCAACCTGGAATGTTTCATAGACTGCCAGAGCTAGAAGAGACCTCAGAAATCAACTAGTCCAGAGACTCTCAACTTGGGATCCATAGATGGACTTTAGGGAAATCCTTAAACCACCTAAATTATGTGGGAAATTAGCTATCTACGTGCACATATGCATTTTTCTGGGGAGGAGATCCATTGATTTTATCAAATTTTCGAAAGGGTGTGTGACACAGAAACGACATAGACCTCAAAAGACTCTAAATCAGCACCCTTGCCTTACAGCAGAGGAAATTGAGGCCCAGAGAGAAAGCAGCGAACCAGTGGCAAGTTTTAACCTAGAATGTAGGTAGACATTAACTTTCTTTTTATTTTTTAAACAAATCTTTCCTCCCCCTACTGAATTCCAAAGCCATGTCCCCACCATGCTTTGTGTGTAGTAGACATCAGGTAACTATTAAATGCAATAGATAACTGCAATGGGCCCTACAAGCACACTTCTTATTTTAATCAACCTTACTAAACAGAACCTGGAGTTGTGTGGGGCCCAGGGCCAGCTTTAGAGCTTAATGGTGCCAAGGAATCAAGCAGTTTTTCCACCCCAGTTCTCTCTGATGAATGGAGTTCTGTCTCGTCCCTGTTTCTCTGAGCCAACTTGTCCCCAGGGCCCTGTGGAAGGGCAGGTGTCAGTCCTGGGCATGGACTCAGCAGCCCAACTCCAGCGCCTCTGCAGCTGTTCTCATCTCTGAGAGGCCCCCAGTGGGAGCTGACACAGACTCTTGGAAAAATGGCAAAGAAAAACTAAGGAAAAAACACCCATGAGCACTGAGGGGTTGCCAGGCTTCCAAGGGGGCTGGCACTACCTAGCTCAGGTTATTAAATCACAACCAGCTCCTGGTAAAATAGGATAGGAAGTTTTATTCCTTCCCATCTCCCCTCTGTGCTTCTCTTTCTCATACTGCTGGTATTTTCATGCTACTCAGAGTCCCCTACTGTAATTCCTTACCCTGGCTAGGAAATAAGTGCCTTTGCTGTAGAGCTTATGTACCTAGTGTGTCAGAGCGAAATAAGCAATCTTGAGTTCTAGTATCAGCTTTGTCACTAACTAGCAATGTGACCTTGTACAAATCACTTAACCTTGATGGAGCTTCATGCTTTATTTATATAAAATGTAGCTAATGAACCAAATGAGGTAATGGAGTTGAGAGCACGTAACAAATGTAAAACAGCAAAAGCTACATAGAGTCATTATGGCCCTTCACCATTCAAAGATAAATTACTTTAAAATTGGAAAGAGTAAACCCAAGGGCAATATCTCAGCTGAGATCTGACTGGCAGATTTCAGTCCGAGTTGTCTGGGGGAAATTCCAGAATTGAGTGAGAAGAGTCACCATTGGCTGTGAGGCTAAGACCAGTGGAAAAATCAGTTGACAGAAATGCGACTATTCCTAGAATTTCTCATATACTTTTCAGCCCAGAGACCTATGAAAAGAGCTTCTGAGGACCAGTTAGTCTTCACCAGGCAAGGATGGAGAGATACCCAATCAGGTCTAGTGCTGGAGGAGAAAAGGGAATCAGCCTCAATAAGACTTGTTACAGGAATATTTAGTCTGACTGCAGAGAGGCTGGAAATTCTTGGAGAATGGCCCCAATAGTGTGAACAGAATATCAGTCCCTCCCTCCCTCCACAATCAGCCAGTCAGCACTGTTTCCTAAGGCCCTGGGATGGGTCACACACTGTAGCTAAGGACCATGAGGCAAGACAAAGGAAATCAGAGACATGGTCTCTGTGATGACACAAGAAGTGGATGCTTTGATGGGTGAAAGAGGGAGAAAGGACAAAACCCATAGAATAATTGACGCACTTAAAGAAATGGTCATTAGTTAGGGAGGGGGTTGACACTGTATTGTTTTTAGGCAAATAATTAGAAAACAAATAGATCCAGAATTTAGTAAGCAAGTCAATCTTCATCTCATAACTTTCTTTTCTGTATGATGCAGAGGACAGTGATCACTAGTGGTCTAGAGATAACCTTTTTTTTTTTTCCTTTTTGTCTTTTTTCGTGTCCGGCAATGGATCGCAACCCTCAGTGTCGCTCCCGTACCGGACCGGGGACCGGCAACGGGATCGCAACCCTCGGTGTTGCTCCCACACCTCGCTCAGCCAGTGAGCGGGAACCGGTCTGTATGTGGGATCCGAACCCTCGGCAGGAGCGCTGCCGTGCTCCCAAGCGGCACACTGTAGCAGTGCACCACCGGGCCGGCCCTAGAGATAACCTTTTTATACGACAATGTCCTTAATTATGAAACTGAGATTTAATTAATGGTTTTCAGACTCTTCTTACTCTTCCTATTACTGATGATAATATTTTTTAAATATGTGACTTTTTACAGTTGAACTTAGTAGGGATTCTGTGGTGAACAAAACAGATGAGGTCTCTACTCTCGTGGATCCTAGATTCTCATGGTGGTGGTAGAGGATCTAGTTTAGATTTTCAGTAGGGAAGACCTGTCTGAATAGGTGAAATTTGACTTCTGCTTCTGCAATATGGCAGACTAAGTATTCTAAAAACCCTTCCTGCTACAATACAAATAAATCCTGGATAAATTGTAATAAACATTTTTAACAGGGCTTATTGATATACAATTCACATGCCATACAATTCACCCATTTAAAGTGTATAATTCAATGGTTTTGGTATATTATATTACTGTTTTAAATTTGGTAAAATATGTGTAACAGAAAATTTGCCATTTTAATTATTTTATGTTTACGATTTAGTGGCATTAATTACATTCACAATATTGTTCAACTAGTCTCTAGTTGTTCCAGAACTTTTTCAACACCCCAAACAAAACTCTGTAACCACTAAGCAATAACTCTCTATTTCCCGTTCCCCCTAACCCCTGATAACCTCTAATCTACTTTCTGTTTTCAAGGTCCATGTTGTAGCATATATCAGAACTGCATTCCTTCTGTGGCAGAATAATATTCCATTGTACAGATATACCACATTTTGTTTATTCATTCATCTGCTGATGGACACTTGGGTTGTTTCTACCTTTTAGCTATTGCGAATAACGCTGCTATGAACACTGGTGTTCAAGTATCTACTTGAGTCCCTGCATTCAATTCTTTTGCATGTATGTGTAAAAGTAGAATGCTGGGTCATATGTAAATTCTATGTCTAGTTTTTTTAGGAATCTGTAAGAAACATTTTATTTTTATTTATTTATTTATTTTCTCCTTTTTGTCTTTTTTTTTTTTACTGACTGGTAACGGGATCGCAACCCTCGGTGTCGCGCCCGTACCAGGGACCGGTAACGGGATCGCAACCCTCAGTGTTGCGTCCGCACCGCGCTCAGCCAGTGAGCGGGAACCGGTCTCCACATGGGATCCGAACCCTCGGCGGGAGTGCCGCCGTGCTCCCAAGCGGCGCACTCTCCAGTGTGCCACCGGGCCGGCCCATGTAAGAAACATTTTAAAATGTTCTGCTAAGCTTGCAGAAAAGAAAGGTATAAGAGGGGAGAGGAACCAGAAGTTGAAACCAGAGCAGCAGGTAGTTTGTAAAACTTGGGCTTTCCTTCAGGCAATACCCCATAACTAGATATTAACAGAAATGCAGAGTATGGAAGGTCTTTAAAAAGTGAGGGACCTAATGCTGCAACCTTCACATTAAGCCAGGATCCTTCAAATGGTAGGCTAGAAAAAAAAGTGCCTGACAGCAAAGGAAACCTACCTGTAAACTTGTTTGTCTCTGTCATGACTCAGGTAGAAAAATAAATGACTGCTACTATTGCTGCGGCTGTGGCTGCTGCTACTGCAACTATCCTCTTGAGAGTTTGCAACCTAAAGTTTGCTCTTACACAGGTCTGAAGTTCAAATATATGCTACTCATATGGGAAGGGAAACCATAGCTGAGAAATTAAAAAGTGGCTCCACATTGTTATTGGTCCCGGGCACCTGGCAGAAAAAAGTTCATATTTTTTTTGGAGGATAGCATCCCCAACCTAGGCCCCTCAGGATTCCCAAAGATTAAATTCAACTGAATATGAGCTTGCAATAAAAAAAAAGTTATCAAACACATTAGGAAACAAGTTACCATTAGGGATAATTAACAGAAACAACAGATTTAGAGTTTCAAAAACTTCAGATATTACAACGATCAGATACAGGACATAAAATAACTTTTTATTATGAATGTTTAAAGAAACAAAGCATGAATCAAAATTGAATAAGAAGAAAAGACTATCAGCTGTCACTAGGCAAATTTTGGAAAAAAATAAATAGAATTTCTGAAAGTCAAAAATATACTCATTGAAATTTGAAGTTCAATGAGTGGGTTAAACAACAAATTAAACACACTGAAGAGAGAAAGAGTGAACTGGACAATTTGAAAATATTTTCCAAGGGAAAAGATACATAAGATGGAAAGCGATAAGAAGATGGAAAATATGAAAGTGAAGTTAAGAGACATGAGAGACAGAATGAGAGGTTCTAACATGTGCCTAATTTTAAAATGAGCCCAGAAGAAAGACCTGAGATGTAACAAGAAATGAGAAAATAAACTGGTATATGTATAGATAAATTGTAGCAATATTGACCATATAAAATTAAAGAAGGCCTAATCTGTGGGGTTAAAAAAAAAAAAAAAAAACCAGAGCAGTGCATATAAATTGAGGGTTGATCAGACTTAAATATGTGAAACATTAGATTTGATTGTGAAGAAAAATCTAGTCCAGTGAATATCTTGGAAGAGAACCTTCTAGGTAGAGAAAACTGCAAGAGTGAAGACCCCGAAGCAGGAAAGGTCTTGATGTGTTTGAGGAACAGAAAGAAGGCCAGTGTGGCTGGAGCAAGCTAGCATATGTGGTGGTACAGGGATTATCCAATTACAGAGCCAAGATAAGATGTTTGGATTTTACTCTGTCTATGATGAGCAGACTTTGGAGGGTTTTAAATAGAAGAGTGATATGCCTGATTAAAATTGTAAAGTACTACTCTGACTGCTGTATGGAGAACAGAATGGGTACATGTTGGGGTGGGGGAAAGACACGCTGCCAAGAGCAGACATATGGAGACTGGTTATGAGGGTATCATTATATTTCCAATCAGGACAGTGACAATAGAGAAAAAGAAAAGTGACTTCTAGTAAAAAATGACTCTCAAATTTCTGGTTTGGTCATCTGGGGAAATTGTGGTACCATTTATTTAGATGAGGAAAGCTGGAGAGAAGTAGGACTTGAAGAGGGGTAACGTGTTTAGTCTTGGGCATATTGAATTTGAAATGCCTATCAGAAAACCAAGTTGAGATATTAAGTAGGCAGTTAGATATATGTGTCAAGTTCAGGGATAAGAAGGTTCTGGAGATACCAATGTGTGAGTCATCACTATATAGATGGTGTGTAAAGCCTTGGGACTGGATATGATCACCTAGTAAATCAATGTAAATAAAGAATAAAAAAGATATAAGAACTGAGCACTGGGACTTTCAAATATTGAGAGAGCTGGAAGAGGAAGAGAATCTAGCAAAGGAGATTGAAGTAGGAGGAATTAGCTTCAGTATCCCAGAAGCTGATAAAGAAAATTATTTAAGGAGGAGGAGTTGTTCAACTTATGTCCAGTTTGCTGTGTGGGTGAATAAGACAAGGCTAGAGAAGTGACCATTGGATTTGACAACATGAAAGTCATTGTTGACCTTGACAAGAGCAGCCTTAGCAGAGCGATGGGGATGGAAGCCTGATTGGATTGGGTTTAGAGGAGAATTGGAGGTGCGGAAGAGAATGTAAGATACTATAAATGTGGAACTGTTTTGAAAACAGTAAAAATATTATGCAAAAGCAAGTGGCATTGTTATTATTTCAGCAGAGATTTTAGGGAAGTTCAAGGCACTGGATATAGAGATCTGTGCCCAAAGATGCATTGCTGAACCAAGGAGCTGCTTGCCCAGACAAAAATGAAAAACCTGCAAGTAAGACTTCAGGATAACCTCAGGAAAACAAGTTTAATAAGAAAGCCAGGGTCGTCTCAGAAACATTGCTGCAGCTCCCTAAGCCAACTCTGTGCCAGCCTCTGACTGGAGACAGTCCAGGGCTGGCTGGCAGGAAATGTTCCAGAATGAGAGTAGCAGTAACTTCTAGAAAAGCCTTCATCTGTAGTGTTTACTGAATCTGTCATTAACTTATTTTGGAAAGCTTGCCTGTCTCTCTGTATGGGCAGGGCACACTGTTGGAAAATCCGTGTGGTTTGTCTTCATTGCCACAGGGGTTCCCTCATCTTCACTACTGGGCCAGCCCTTTCCCATAGACACTCTCTGTTCTCCTTTTCACCCTGAATTTCACCAGTAGGCAATTGTATGTTTTATCTATGCAGAAGGTTGGCAGATAGGTCTGGGCAATTGTACTGTGCACAGCTTTGGAGGGTCAGAATCTCTGTCACTAGAGTTGACAAGATGAAGCTCTTCTTTTCCAGGGCTGTTAAGAAAAAGGCACATTCCTGCCTTTCAGCCTTGGTTCATACAGTTACCTCTGCCTACAATACCTCCTGTCTCCATCAACCTGTATCCCACCCATCCTTCAAGACTCAGTTTTCGTGTCATCTCTGCGAAGCCTTCCCCAGTTCTCATGATTAGAATTGTTCTCTTTGTCTTCTGTGCATCCCTTGCCCTTTGTGCCTCCATAACAGTGCTGACAAAAGCCTACCTTGTATTCCAATTATTTGTGTAGTTCTGCCTTACTTATTATGTTGTCAACTCATTGAAGACAAGGAAGGGCCCTTTATTGTGTGTTTCTGTATCTCTCACAGTTCCTCTGCACTAGTAAGTGTTTAATGTATCAAGATTAGTGGAATTGAACTTTCAGTGAAAATGTTTTGCATGTAGAAAGTGAGTTTCATAGATATACGAGCACGACCTTACTTTCCAAGATAACATTTTGTTTTTAATTAGGTAAGTAAAATGTGGAATCTGCTAGCAGCAGGCACGTAACAAGAACTAACTGCCAGCACCTGTAATATGTGAATGGAGATGCTAATCAAACTTAAATCAAATCACAGTAAATTTTCCATCTGCAGTTGATAGATAAACTGCTTCCACGCAGTGATCTGTTGTCTCCATTTCCCCATTTGTACTCTGACATTTAAGCCACCGGACCATCCGTATAATCTATTGTTCACGGTAATGCACAACCAAGCTGGCCTCCCTTCACCCAGCACCTGTTTTCTGAAAAAGGAAGAGCATTGAGTTAATGGTTTCATGTTAATGTGAGTAGATTTTATTGATTGTGCAGGCAGTTGATTAATTACAAAGATAGCCGTCATGCCTTCCTGTTCTCTTCTCTGACTTAAATACCCAAGTATGACTCATACTGAAATTGACGTCAGCAAGAACTTTGATCTCTGAGGATGCTGTAAGTGGTCTCATCAGAATATTATATTTACTACTTCTGTTGCTACCTCATGATGAAACTTTTATCTCAAAAAACTAATCTGGAAAATCATACATTTGCAATGTAAGCTAAGGTGGACTTTGTGTCACATTACCTCGTGGAATTTTAAAAAGCAGGTGTTAAGTGAGTGTGAGTTTCATTTGAGAATTATTCCTTACACTCGGTTCTTCTTCTCATCCTTCTTTATCTTATTCCTTTTTCTTTCTTTTCTTCCTCCTCCTTCTCCACCACATACTCAGTTGCCAGTTACAGTAATGAATAGGAGTTTTCTTGTCCATTGATTAAAAATATGATCCATAAAGAACCTTTTTGCAATCCAATAAAATTTTCTAATGCATATCAAGTGCTGATTAGGATAGATGGGGACTCACCTGTCTAGGCTGTAGATAAGCCTTTGAAGTCAAGGCTTTAGGAAGACATGTTCTCTCAGGCAATTGAATTGTTTTGTCCTGAGGTGAAGCAAGACACCTGAGTGCTAGTCCCAACTCTGCCATGAGCCAGCTGTATATACTTGGGCCACTTTGACTCTCTGTGCCTTGGATCCTCATACTGAACATGGAGAGCATTCTATTTTCCCAACCCCCTAACAAAGATGGGGGGGTGCTGCTGTGCCTCAATATCCAAGGCATTGGGGAAAGCTGTGTATCCACATGCACAATGTGAATTTGTCTACATTGGGAGCCAGTACAATGTGGGGCAGGATCACACGAGAAACCTGATGCTGAACAGCTGGATTGTGGTATGAGTATGTTTGAAGCCAGCTATCCCATTGAGAGTTTGTCAGAAGTGTAGAGGACCTTGGCTTTCTTAGAAGCTCCCCAAAGGAGGGGTTATCCAAAAGCTTTTTGCAAAGCCTGGGTGGGGGTAGAGAAGCTTGGGGCTGGAGGAGGGTGGGTCATTGTAACAGCAACCCCCAGAGTAATCTGTAAGGCTTTGTTGTCCTATGATAGAATATCATGACATGTGACTGAGATGGCGGCTTCAAGTTCTTGGATTTTCTTCTTCAGAAGCAATTTCCATAAATACCTTCAAAAAAAAAAAAATGACTGTTCTGGTCCTTTTGAGAGAGGGTTGCTGTTTGAAGTATTTACTAAATTCTTTTTGTGGCTATTAGTTGGCTTAGATTTTCTTTTTCTTTCTGAGCTAATTTGATTATTTAGACTTTAAAAATTATCCATTTTATCTGTTTCCAAATTAATTAGCATAGCTATGTGAAGAATAATTTCTAAATTCACAATCATTTATTTTTTCTTGTTCCTAAATTTGTGTATTTTTGTTACCTTACAAAGCTTCTGAATGCTAATCTCTGTTGTCTGCCATGATTGATTTTTTTTTCTTATTCCTTATTTTTCTGTCTTTGTATATCTTTACAAAGCCTCTGAATGTTCCTCCTTCTTCTTTGCATGCACTTGAGGCAGAAACAGCCCTGCCTAAATTCTCATTATATGATAAGCTTTCTACAGGGAATGATGGAAAGAGATAGAGGGAGGGATAAACTTGGTCATTACATTCAGAAACCTGATCCAGTAGGGAGGACTACGTGAGTCTCCACGAAAATACAGGCAGATCTGGAAACAAAGCGCTAAATCCTAGAGACCGCCACCAGAGGGATACCCAAAGGTAAGGCTTCCCTCACTCATAACCAAAATAAAGACAGCTAATCAGGGTCAAGGGCAGCCTTGAACAAGAAGACATGGCAGAAACCTTCAGGGTCAAGAAGGTAGCAGGGGGTAAACAATTTAGAGACACTTGGTGTTATCAAAATTAGGGGTTCCAGATTTTATTGAGCCAAAGTCCAAGATAATGGTGGGAAGTCTGCAGCAGGGCTCAAAGCCATGTAGCCTGTGTCATTGGATCCATTACCACGACAAAATGCAGGATGTCTATTGAACCAACAGTGACAGCTAGTGAGTGGGGTCACTTGGATGTGGTAATCAATAACTTCCATGGCACCTACAGATACTCCTATCCTAGCACTCATGACACTACACTGAATATTCTGTTTCACTGTATCTCACTCACTCTGTCAGACTGTGAGCTCCATGTCATGGCCTGAGTTTTATTCATCTTTGTCTCCCTAGTGCCCGAACTATACAGAAGTGCTCTGTATTGCTGAATGGTTAAAAGCACAGACTTTCACATCAGACAAATTTATGTTTGGGCTTCATTGCTTTCCACACAGATAGCTTACTTATTGTCTCTGGCTTTCAGTTTTCTCATCTCTAAAATATTGATGACAGTAATACCAACTTCCAGGGTTTGTTGTGAGGGTAAAAATGAGATGACAGATTTGGAAGTACTTAGCAGAGTTTTGTCACAAAGTAAGCATTCAATCAGTGGTAGCTCTTATTGTCATTACATTGTTGTGGAATGAATGGGTGAAGGACAAGTGGGCTAAAGAAGGGTGTTGGCCTATTTAATGAGGCCAGGACCCAGGATTGGGAAGAAACTTAATAGGGGTGACCCTGGCAGTCCTCCAAGTCTCTCTCCCTTCTCTTGGCATCTCTTGGATGATTGGAAGACTGAGACAATGGGGATAATCTTTAAGCATCTCGGCTGGGGGAGCAGGGATTGACTAGACCTTGGGTGGGAGATGATGTTATTAATATAAACATTTTCGAATGTAACATATTGCTCTTTGCACCCAGCAAGCTGTTGTTAGTTCGTGAGCACTGTGCCTTTGGAAAGCAATTGCTGGCAGCTTGAATGGGAAGCTTAGAACAATTAAAGGCTTCGAACACTTTCAAGCTAACAAGTAGGATAACCATGTTTTGACTCAATCGTTTCTCCTGGGATTTCTCTGATGTGCTGGACTAATTATCAGATGTAATTAGGAAAGCTGAGAAGTGGGGAGACTACAGAGAGCAGTATACTTTCCCAGAGACCCTGATTTCTTTGTGCAGAAAGAGGGTTAGGGAGACTGTCTATTGTGGAGAAATAGCAATGCATAGGGCACTAGAGGGCAAGAAGGGTCCTGGGAACATGGCTTTACCACCAGAGACTCAAGCCTATTGGTACCCATTGCTCTTGATGAAGTTTTAAGTGGTCAGTGCAGTTTCCCCTCCTGGTTCCTCAGAGAGGGATGGTATTCTGGACCATTATGAGGTTCTTGGCCCGTTTTTAGCAAAAATCCAATTTTTGTGTGTTCAAAGCAGTTAAGAAATTATGTCCTTTTTTAGAACTCATGCAGACAAAAAGAGGAATTTTCATCTCTGGGTCAGCTACAGGGTCTATCCACTGCAGGATACAGAAGGTCTTTCTCATCTGCCTTGGCCTAGACCCCTGGGCCCCAGATTTGGGCCAGCAGCACTCTGTCTTTGAGGCTCTGAGAAAATCTAACATTTGTAGGACCATCTTTTGACTGACTTTTCTTCAGAGGGGGACAGTCCATTTGGACACGGTCTCCATCTTACTCTTGATGCAGTAGAAATGAGACTACCACAGAGGAAACATGGAAAGACAATGGCACTCAGTGTATCATAACTCACTAGCAGTCACGGTGCAGACAATGAGAATGGTAAATGTTTTGAGAAAAAGGAGAACCCTGAGAGCTGGAGATGATGGCCTAGATGTGAAGCTTTTCCCCTGCCAACATGGTGTGAGTCTCATTGTAACAAGACCATTGAATACCAATCCAACGTTTCTGATTTCTCCATAGGTAACCTGTCTCCATGACTTCTTTGGTGATGATGATGTGTTTATTGCCTGTGGTCCTGAAAAATTTCGCTATGCTCAGGATGACTTTTCTTTGGATGAAAATGGTAAGCACAAACACTGGGTTTTATTGTTCCATTGTTCTCCCACTTCTATCCCTTAGGATTTCCGTGAGTTTATATGGCCTGGAAGACATCCATGCATGGTCCCTGTGTTAGTCTATTTTTGTTGCTTATAACAAAATACTTGGAACTGGGTCATTTATAGAGAAAAACAACATTTATTGCTTACAGTTTCTGAGGCTGGGAAGTCCAAAGTCCATCTGGTGGTGGTGACAGTGACCCAGGGGTCTCACATTGCAAGATGGTGGAAGCAGAGAGAGCAGAGAGAGCAAAAGTCAGACTCTCCTCTCCTTTTAAAGCCCTCAGAACCACACCCCTGACTTAAAAACTGAGTAGTTTTAATCCATTCACTACTGCATGGTCCTAAAATCCAATCACCTTTCAATTACCATAATAGGATTTCCCACCCTCTTAACAGTCACAGTTTCTAATACATAAAAGTTCCTAATACATAAAACTTGGGGGACACAAGTAAAGTTTCTAAAACATAAAACTTGAGGGACACAATCCAAACTTCAGGGAGTTTTGGGGGGACATAATTCAATTCACTACAGTCCATCAAGGGCAGATATTGTTAGCCTTTCTCCTGCATATCTGGATACATGGGTCGCCAAGTGAAATGTTAACTGGATGTCCCAGAGGCCTAGCCCCTAAACTCAATAAAACTCACTATCTTCCCCAATAGTGACCATATTTCTTAAACCGTGTATTGTGTCACATGGGCTGGCAGGCACAATCAGACCACAGAAAGGAACATTTGGAGTCAGAACTTGGATATTGTACATATAATTTTTTTCTAGTCAACATCCTCCAGCTATTTGATCCATGTTGACAGTTTTATTTTAGAAGGATTTTCCCACTGTATTCTTAGTGTCAAATCCCTTTCCCACCTTCAGGCTTGTGGTCCCTTTCCCCTGCTTTGTGACTGAGGATTCCAGGGAGTTGTTAATTTCAGGAAGGATCTGGAAATCTTGCAGTCTCTCTTTGTTTAAGTCCAAGCTCTAGGTGTAAGTTAAAAGTGAGTTAGCTCACACAGTAACAGGGTTAGGATGTGATCCTGATGGAAAGACACACTCAAAACGTATTTCCCACTTAGGAGGAGTAAAGTGTGAGAAAAACAAAGGGAGTTTTACTAATATAGACTCGAGTGATAAAGACCCTTAGAGAGGTGGTATTTCTGCTGTCTTCCCTTTGAGAAGAGGCAAATAACCATAAAATAGCTAAACAAATCTCAGGCTATATTTGATTTGCTATACAATCTACATTGCCAGCTCTGGACGGTGATCGCTGAGGTTCATCAATCAAAACAAGAAGTGAAACAAACAAAAATCAGCCTTCCACTTAACTCAGTTTCTTAAAAAACTCAGTTTACCAGAATGACTCCCCTAATCTTTCTGGTTAATTTATATTTCAATGTGCCTTTAAGCAGGAGGTGACAAGGAGATGTCTTAAGAAAAGACTGCTCTCTATAGAGCTGTTTGATTCCACCGTGCACATTACAGCACAAGGCTGGGAAAACTGTAGTGGACAGAGTGTTAGACAGAAACTCAGGAGACTTGGCTTCTACTCCTTGTTCTGCTACTTTCTTGCTTTGTTGCTCTAAGCAAGAGGCTTAAGCTTTTTATACTCTCATCAGGAGAATGAGTATGATAATCCTTCTAATAAACTAGCACTTTCAGGGCCCAAAGTTACCATAGTAGGGGATGCTGAGTGACCTACATAGAAAGGATGCTCCAAATGTGTCACATTGGGGCTGAGACAAATGCAGGAACATTTGACAGACTGTCTTGCACAGCCACTTGCTTTCTTAAGTTCTAAGTGGCAGAGTCACGGCTGGCCGATTTATTCACAAAACCAGCATAAGGGATTGTGATAACGTGCACTGAAAATAGAAAAGAACTCTATTAATGCAAGATGGTGGTGGTGGTACTGCTTATTTATATAAAATGACATGACATCCATAATGAGCCTGTTACAATGTGTGGCATGTAATAGACAATGAATGGTAGCTCCCTACCCCTCCTTTAAATTACTCATGGATGTTTCGTCTGTGTCATTGCAACCTTTGAGCTGTCAATCTCTACTCCAAGGAAATTAATGAAACGTTATTAAACATTACATCAGTAGGTACTATTTGAGACATGGCTAGATCATCCACAAATGATTGAGTTCACTTTTAATTACCTGCTTGATCTGCTTTTGAACTCGTGCCCTTATTTCCATAATCCAGAAACTTAAACACCTCGCTTAGCCCAGGTGATTTTTGAAAGTTTTCCCATGCCTCCCTCCCCAGGGCCACAGTTCCTACAAACAATGGGAACTACCTGTAGACCTGAGCCACTTAGGTGCTTCGGCTTATGGTGGTTATTCCAATTTCCAGAGGCTGCTAGCATGCTGAGCCTCAGTTCTACCCTCTACTAAACTGTCTGTGTCCTTTTGCCCCAGAATGCCGAGTTATGAAGGGAAACCCATCAGCCACAGCTGGCCCAAAGGCGTCCCCAACGCCTCAGAAGAGTTCAGCCAAGAGTCCTGGCCCTATGCGCCGAAGCAAGTCTCCAGCAGACTCAGGTAACGACCAAGACGGTGAGTGCTCTTCTCCTAACTGTGCATGTCAATTTCATTTAGAAAGGCTGATGCCCTCTGCATGCAGAGGAATGAGTTCCTCATGAATACCACTGTGTCTCCATGAAAACCAGTTCTATCAATTCAGAGACTAAAACAGCCAAACTTGATTGGAGTCATGGAGGCACAGCCACATCTCTTATTCTACTCAAATGGATGCAGACCAGAAATCTGGCCTATTTGCCATGCTTATCGTCATGCTTATTGTCATGGTTGTCATCATTGTCATTGTCTCTGATGTCATTTGGCCACAACATATTCAATGAAATAATCAAGTCAAACATAAATTTGGAATTGAAAACCAAAATCAAGGACAAGAATGTAAAAAATGGCACCCAAGGTGTCAACATAGTTGACACACTTGAACTTCAAATTTGACTCTGAACTAATTAGAAGCTAAACCAAAAAGGGAGACAAGTACACCATAAACACATATAATAATAAAAAGAAGGAGACAAGATAAATTGTATCATCCTCACAATGGGAAAAGAAAGCATAGACCAGGTTCTGAAAGGAAACAAAGAGATTTGTCATATAAGATTTTATTTAGTGGATAGTGAGTTATCTGAAAAATGTGGTCTATGGATCACTGCCAACCTGCAAACTATTTGTTATCAATCAGTCTGTGATGAGATTAGGAGCATGTGCCAAATGGAAATCAACTATGCCACTAAGCAAACCATTTAGTTAGCTGACATTTTTTTCAGAGCACAATTTTATTGATGAAGGCAGTGGTGTGTGGATTTACATTCTGGCACAAACTGTCTTGTCTTGGACCCATAGATTGAGTGGTACTGATCTAAAAGGCAATGACTCCCATTCTTTTATAGCAAATGTTAAAAATAAAAGGCCACAGAAGTCCAAGTTCAGAAGCTTAGTAGACTCATGCATAGAAAATTTGAGTTCTTCACACCAAGGAAATTATATGTCCCAAAAGACTTACACATCTGTCTGCCCAAGGCTCAGGGTTCATCACAAGAATTCTTCTAGCCTGAGAACCTTGGGGAAGTACAAGGGCCCTTCAATTTGGGGCAGCTCGAGTAGCCTGTTGTCTTTGAAATGCCTGTGCCTAGAAAAACAGCCTGTCCTGCCTACCTCTTATTGCCAGAGACATGCATATTACTGACCATCTCTTTATTCTCAGGCAGAAGAAACTAAAGTACAAAAAGGCAGCCTAGGCTTTTCATCTTTCCATGTCTTTGCACACCCTGTTCCCCCACACTTGGAATGCTTTCCCTCTAACCCACCACTTTTTGTTGCTTGAAAACTTCTATTCATTCTAAAGATGTCATATAGATAGTTGTTCCATTCTCTGCAATACCATAGCATGTCACTCATTTCTCTGGGTTAATATTCACCACACTGTGTAGTAAAATATGTGTTTGCCTGTCTACTTCCCCAACTGAGTACTGAACTCCCCAGTTTATTTTTGTATCCTCAGTGCTGAGCACAGTGCCTGGCCCCTAGATGCTAAAGTAGTGTTTGTGAATAAATAGATGCACAAAAGCTATTTCACCTATTTCACTCAGCATAGTGTTAGAGACCCAGTAAGCATTTAGGTAATGTTTACTGAAGGAATAAAAATACATGTGCTTTGGTAACATTTCGTTCAAGTGTGCAGAAGAGTACATAAATGTACCTAAGAAAATTCACATTATTGAAACTACACAGACCTAGGTTTTAACTCTCATGGACTGAGAATGAAATTATTTGGACTGTTTCTAAGCAGAGACTTGCAAAAAATGGACTTTAAAACACTGTCAAGATTTATAAAGTTTGGCAATAATTGCTTAGCTAATCATTTTTCAGAAATAGCACTAGATATTTCTGGGATTTTTAATCTGTACTATTTACATCTTGCTGCAGAAAAAATTATCCCCAACACTTAGTGGCTTAAAAAAAGCATTTATTATCTCGCAGTTTCTGTGATTCGGGAATTCTGGAGTAGTTTAGCCAGGTGGTTCTGACTCAGGGTCTCTCGTGTGGTTGCAGTTAAGGTATTGGTAGGGGCTACAGTCGTCTGAAAGCTCAACTGGGGATGTAGGATCCACCTCCAAGATGGCTGTTGGTAGGATCTCCCACCTAAGTGAGTGATTCAAGAGAATGAACAAGGAAGAAGATACAGTACATTTTATGATCTAATCTCCAAAGCCAACATGGTTACTTCTGCTTTTTTCTATTAATTAGAAGCAGTCACTAAGTCCAGCCTACATTCAAGGGGAGAGAAATTAGTCTCCATCTCTTCAAGGAAGGAATATTGAAGAATTTGTGGACCTATTTTTAAACCACCATATAACCCATTAGCTACAAATTCTCAGGTGGTATCAGCTTGAAATAAATAGATTCTCTTTGCAGACTGTATCCAATTGGTTCATATGTCAAATCACTGATCTCCAGCATGCTATCCACAGAATTTCCCTTCTATAAAATATACACCTCACTGACTCTAAGATATTAGAAACAGAACAAGAATATATCAGGACTCAATGATTATTTGTCAAATTGAAAGGAGTTATAAAAATCCCGGCCCAGGCTCAGGAAGGCAAGATCTGCTTTTGCTCCTTCAGAATTCCCTTGATAAAGAAAAGGAATGAAGATTTTATTCAGAAACATAAGATAAACAGAGTAACCAATTTGAGGGGAGAGGGAAATTTACCCAGCAGATATTACAAACAACCCTGTTCCCTAACACTAATCTAAATTGGTGTTCTCAGTAGAGAGAATTGGAATCTTCATTTCAGATTGTTCATGAACATAAATTAAGCCAAACATCTGGACAATATTCATAGCAATTTCCAGAATGTCTGGGCTCATCTCAGATGATGTGTTTGGAGCTTCTGCATGATTTCAGCTCCAAAGGGTAGGAGGATCCATGTATATGACCTTGCCCATTCCATAGCATTTTGTTTAGAGCCAAGTCCAAGGCATCTACTCAGTGAACATTCCATAGGAGCAAAGCTGAACTCAGGCAAAACAGTACTTTAGATAAGGTTTAGATTTAACATACCCATTTTCTACTCTCCACCCTCACCTCACTCAGGACCATTCCAAGCTGGAAGGTGGAATGGGGTAGAATATGGAAGAGGAGAGAGAGGCATCTCTCTAAGAAGGCCCAGCTACACTACTTCCTTGCTTTGTGATTTGGAGCAAATTTCTTACCTTCTTTACAATTTGTTACCCTCTTTAGATAAGACAGAATTTGCATGTCTAGAGATAAGAATAATTTTCCTTTGTTATCAGTTATTTACAATTTAACAAAGTTGTAAAATGGCTCCACAGAATCAGAATCAGATAACCAGAACAATGAGCTATAGACAATACCTAGTTTTCAGTTTGCATGAATTTCTCCTCATAAACGTTTGAGATTTAAGGAAAAAAGAATTGTTTCATAAAATGTTGAGATTTTTCTGAGCTGTTAGCAAGGGACATATGCAAGTCAATTTACATTTAACTAAAAAATAATGGTGCTGGGTGGGGCTGAAATTCTTTGTTCTTTTCTAAGGCATAGTTGTATCACCCTATTTCCATCCTGTGTCAGTCTGTCTTGGGTCTGGAACTTGTGTATGGATTCACACACCTTCATTCAACTTGAGTAACTAAAGGTTGTAGAAGATAGGACATTTCCAGGGAATACGAACTGCCTTCCTTTGAAAGCAAAAGAAAGCCAACACAAAATGTTTCTCTTTAGCAGGGACTCAAACCAAATGAAACGTTGGCTCAGTTAAGGTTCAATTCAAGGAATGTTTTGATGTTCTAGTTCATTAGAAAATATATAGGTTTGATTCTAGTTTGAACAACTTTGCGAGATTTTAAAATATATATATTTGGTCCAATTCATGGTTCAGTTAATATATGGGTTCAGTTTGACTTGAGGTTTAGTAAATTGATGCTATTTAGTCTGTAATTTGTGTCATAATTTGATTTCCTAGTCCTTAGTTCTTAAGTTATCTCTTTTCTGTTCTGCCTCATGAATAAATCAAAATCCTTCTACTTTATTCTCTTCAAGTTCAATCCTCACTCCTGCCAATATTGAGTTTGACATCCCAAATGGAATGTCTGTTGCTCAGCCCTAAACCTGAGTTAAGGAAGGATTTGGTTGTCCATGTAATATTCCTGTAAGCTCATTCTCATTGAGCAGAACTGATGGACTCTTAGAATCCAAGTCATGTTAACCACGTCTGTCTTTAAAGCAGGCCAAAAAACAGTGGTAAGCAGATAAAATCTGAGCTCAGGAGGCTCGTGTGGGATATACGAGGAAAGCTCGTGCAGTGCCACATTTTGGTTAACCCAGGACTTACCATTTTGATGGGCAAAGACAAGCCTGGCTTCAGAACTAAAGGAAGACATTTCTAATGTGTCTCTGTTTCCATTTCAGCCATTAATGTGTTAATTTTTCCTTTAAGTAGCTTTGCCCCCAATTGAATTGAATTGAATTAAAAGAACAAAATAGCTAGTTGCTGGGAAGGAATCTTTTCTTTCTCTCTTTTTTTTAAGGAGCCCCCAAGGAAGCTAATTACCCACCCTGATAGGAAGAGAGAATTGTAATGTGATAATTAGTTTGCTATTCTTCAATAGTAAGTCATTGCTGTAGCACCTCAATGTTCTCCATCCACCTTCCCCCAACTCATGTGCACCTATTCCTGAAAGTCAACCCTTCCCTGTTAGAAGAATGACTTCTCTAACCAAAATATACATCCTTAAAAGGGGAGGTCAAGGGACACAAAACTGCAGGGAATGCATGAGAGAATTGTATCCCAGGATCCTTCTTTTCTGAGCCCAGCAGGCTACTCTGGGTTGCCTAAGATGGGGGGACCTGGCCTTTCTGACCTTCCTAAATGTGACTGTGTAGACCAGCTCTGTCTAACAGAAATGTAATGTGACCTACAAATGCAAGTCATATATGTAACTGTAAATGTTCTAGTAGCCAAATTTTATAAAGTTAAAAGAAATGGGCAAAATTAATTTTGATATAGTTTATTTAATAAAACATTCAAAATATTATCATTTCAACATGTGTATTAGTCCGTTTGTGTTGCTATAACAGAAATACCCGAGACTGGGTAATCTATAAAGAAGAGAGGTTTATTTGGCTTGCGATTCTGGGACAGCTGCACCTGGCACGGGCCTCAGGCTGCTTCTACTCATGGCAGAAAGTGACAGGCAGCCAGCAGGTACAAGCAGATCACATGCCGAGAGGAAGCAAGAGAGAGGAAGCAAGAGAGAGAGATGGGAGGTGCCAAGGTCTTTTCAACAGCCTGCTCTTGCGAGAATAGAGTGAGATCTCACTCATTAATCCCCCCCCCCCTCCAGGGAGAGCAATAATCCATTCATGAGGGATCTGCCCACATGACTCAAGCAGCTTCTAACACTGCCACATTGGGGATCAAATTTCCACATGAGTTTTGGAGAGGACAACACATCCAAACTCCATCAATATGTAATGAATGTAAGAAATTATTGAGATATTTTACGTTATTTGAAATTGGGTTGTGTTTTACACTTACAGCACATCTCAGTTCTGACTAGCTACACTTCAAATACTCCATAGCCAGATGTGACTAGTAGCTGTTGCATTAAACAGTACGAGAATTCCTTTCTTCTCCAACTGAAAGAGGTTCAAGATAACAATTCTTTACATGAATTAAATCCTGTGCACTTTGCAAAGTATTTTCAAATCCATCACCGCAATTGTCCCTCATAATAGCACCATGAATTAGGTTGAAAAAGG
Source organism: Galeopterus variegatus (assembly GCF_000696425.1). Lineage (NCBI taxonomy): Eukaryota > Metazoa > Chordata > Mammalia > Dermoptera > Cynocephalidae > Galeopterus > Galeopterus variegatus. The sequence goes on along the minus strand of NW_007727736.1, from coordinate 274,945 downwards.
GTAAATATCCAGTTTTGTTTTGTTTTGCTTTGTTTCGTTTCATATTTGGGAACTAAGATACAAAGAAGTTGAGGATCTTAGGGTTTTTTCAATGTCGCACAACCATTTAACACCCAAGAGCTAGAACCTGGCTCTCCTGACTTCCCAGCAGGCATTCTTTGCAGTGTCCCACTGACAGGAGGCAGGGTGTGGGATGTCCAGTCTAGCGAATGCAAAGGTCTTTGCTTCCTTACCCCTTCCCCCACCTCCAGGCCAGGGATATGGAAAGGCAGGGGGTGGGGTGCTGTCTGTGTCATTCTCTTTGTGCTGCAGTGAGCACAGCGCCACAGTAATGAGGTGCCTTTGTTTCCAGTGCTAGGTCCTAGACATTACATCAGCTCCCCTCCTATTACTCCAAAGGGAAGTGGTGACCTTGGCAGAGCTGCGAGAAGAGAAAAACTTCTCTGGTCCCCTCCCCCAATCTGATTTTTTTCTAAAACCACCCCTTATGTCCAGTTAAACTGGAAGAACTGCCCTATATCTAAGGCAACTTTTCTGTTGCCATTGGAGAGCTGCTTAGGAAATGGTTGGAGTAAGCAGTGTAGTGGGAGCCACTGAGCACCCCACAGAACATGGGATTTGATGGTGTCTCCCTACAACAGGAGTCCTATAAGCCTGATGTAGTCTGAGACTTGTGTTTAAGTATAATTGAGTCTCCAAAGTTTTGTTGGGGTATTTGGTAGTGCTAGGTGCTATGAGGAGAAGAAAAAGACAAGTCCCCATCACTAAAAAGTTTATGATTTATTGGGGGGACCAGTATACATGTAAATTACATTTTTAAAAAAATGTAGAAATACTTGTATAGTTCTTCTTATGTGCCAGGCAACTGTTCTAATCACTTTACATGTATTAACTGTTTTAATCTTTACAACAATTTTATGAGGTAGGTACTATTATCCCCATTTTGCAGATGAAGAAACCTAGGCATACAAAAGTTGACTGACCTACCCAAGATCACACATCTAGTAAGTGATAGAACTAGCATTTGAACCCAGGCAATCTGCCTCCACAGTCCACAATTTTAATCACTGCACTGTTAATGCAGTGTTAATGGTAATGGTTTGTTTAAATGCCACATGAATTGAGAGATACAGGCAGCAAGTGTTATTGGGACTATTAGAGTTCAAGGGAGAGAGAGCTCATCAGGACCTAGGGAGCTAAGGGTAGGTTTCCTGGAAGAACTGGGACTTGAAGGAGGGTTATATATTGTAGAGGTGGAAAGATGTGATACCTTTCCTTACCCATCATAAGGTTCACAGCTGAAGCTCATTATAATAAAAGGCAGGTGAACAAGAAAAAAGCATCACAAATTTATTTGATCAAAGTTTTATGTGACACAGAAACCTTCAGAAATGAAGAACCAAAGATCCAGAGAAAACTGTCTATTTTTATGCTTAGGTTTGATGAAGAATAAACAGCCATGTAGAAATGTGATTGAACAAAAGAGTATGATTCAATGGTAATAGACTGAGGGGGAAAACTCAGTAGGGCGTGTTTGTTCAAATTCTTCTTGACCTCTCTGTGTACCAGTCCTTTTTCCAGGATATGGAGCATGACCTCTCTGGAATGAGGGTCTTCAAGGGAAAAGGGAGAGAGTGACCTTCGTAGGTTTTATGGCTTGCTTTGGGAAAGAGGAGTTCTAGTTTCTATGACATTCCTTGGGGAATAGAAGTTCTGGTTTCTGAGACTCCCTTCAGAAGAAAAAGAGGGAAGGGAGATATGAGGGTGGTAAAAGGTCAGAGAGACCTTGCTTCTGAGGCCCTTCCAATTTCCTCCTGTTCAAAGTACTTAGCACCTACTTTAGGGTGCCATGTTCTGAGCCCCACCAATATCAGTTGATATGAAGATAGATATTTCTGGCAGAAGGGGAAGCATGAACAAAGGGGCAGAGGAGGTGATGAATATGGCATATCAGCGTGCTGGGAGGAGGCTGTTAAATCTGTATCTGCAGCCCCAACCTTCTTTCTGGATGTCAGACCCATGAATGCCTACTGACCAATCCTGCTTATATGTGCCAAATACAATGCATATAAAAATCAAAAACATTTCTTCCTCCCAATTCCCTGTCTGACAACAGAATTGTCATCCTCCCCAGTATCAACACCTTGGTGCTATTTTTCACTTTTCCCACTCTTTAGTCCTTCATGCCCACCATATGCTGCTGCTGCTGTTGAACACATGAACCATCTCCACATGACTCACCCAGCAGTCCCTTCCTTTCCCTCATCACTTGATGCCTGAATGGTTCCACAGACTTCTAAGGAACGTTTCTGCTTCAAATATCTGTCCCCTTACTATCCAATGTGATGCTACATTTCTTGTCCTAAAGCACCATTTTTATCATGTTGCTCTCCTGCTCCAAAACTTTCAGTGGCTCCACATTGCCTTCATTGACCATGGTAACACTGAGCGGGTAAAAAGACAGAGGAGGAGGGGGCTGACGGCTGTGTTTGGGGGAGTACAGCAATAAAATGCAAAACCCGGAAGTGATGAGCTTCAGCTCAGGAAACCTTCAGTCATCAGTGCCTGACCAGCTGGCCAAAGAATAAGGCCTCAGCCTGTTTAGATTGCTATCTCATTCCTCCTGGAAGGGGATTTCCTAGCTCAGTATCTATCTACTACGTAGTTACTCAATTTCTCCCATTTCTAGTAGTGGTGGTGGTAATATCAATAGAAGGTATCATTTACTGAACTCTTCCTATGTGCCAGGCACTTGACTAAGCATTTTAGGTACAGACTGTCATGTAATCAACAAAACAACAACAATTGAGATATCATTATTCAAATGTTACAGATAGGGAAGCTGAGGCTCATAGAGGTTAGGTAAGGCCCAAGGTCACAAATCTAGGAAATGGCTAAGCCAGGATTTAAAACCATGACTGATTCCAAAGCTTGTGTTCTTTCCACAAATTAAGAGCAATGCCGTGTGTTCTAGTTCCTGCCACAGATACACAGGTAGTGAGCATTGACGACAGGCTTGCTCCAACCAGGAACATGTTCTGAGCAAAACCACTTTCCAGAGAAAGTAAATGTTGACAGCATTGTCAAGTCTAAGAAAACAATCTTGGTACTTCCAGCAGCGCCCCTATAGTTGTTCTCTTCTTGAGAGAAACTCATCTGTGTCAAAATATTGCAGGATATGGGACATATATTTGTTTTGCAAAAGGGAAGACTCTTACTGCTCTCCCTTATTTAAAGGATTCACAACTTCATGCTGACCAAGACTTTGTAGGAAATAGATTTAAAAGTCAAATTTCATCTTCAGAAGTTACAGTATCTCACAACCTATGATTGAATTGGCCTGAGAACCAACCCTATGATCAAATCAGTGGAGCCTGTTTCCAGGCTCTCTTCCCTAAAGCATGGGTCTGGGGAGAAGGACAAAAGCTTTTCCACTGAGCAGAAACAATTAGCCAAAGCAATCCAGACACCCTGCCCAAGGGCTTTTTGGAATGGATGTGTGAAAACCACAAGGTCTGGCTCTTGGCCTTGCTCTGAAGTAAGTTGAAACCACCGTGGTTCCACTCGGATGGCCTTCCAGAAAACCTCCCTGTATATGTAAGGGAAAAATGGGGTATCTTTGGACTGGAATGAGGGAAAATTTAGAGCATCTCAATATGTGAAAAATGAGGAAGTGGCTGAATTGTGTATTGAGAACTTCCTCTGCAAAGCATTAGGGGTTAGAAAACAATACAAAATGAATTGCTGAAAAGTCACAGTGCAAGGTATGTGATGTGCTAACCTTGAGGGAATTCTGAAATGGATTTTGTGAGCGAACTCCCAAAGCCACCATCTATTGAGAAGAGGCAGACTTTATACTTTTTAAGTAAACCATACCCTCTACATCCTTGTTGATTAAAAGGAGACTAGTAATACCTGGCCACCCTCTTAGAGTTATCAGGAGAATCATATGAGTTCATATATGGTAAAATGCTTTGAAAATGACTGTAGAAATACAACTGCAATAATTAAGGAGGTTCTGAAATTATCATTATGGCTTTTCCAGTAGACTGCAGTCATTTTCAGTGAGCAATATTTCAAAATTGATGCCAAATCAAAATCAAGTGGCTTAATTTTGAATTGGGCTCAAGTGTTGAGGGAAGGCCAGGGCTAAGTGAATGAGCACTAAATCAGTTTAGTCTCCAGTCAAAGACTGGGAGAAAAGCAAATGTCAAGGTGGTCCTTCTTTTTCTGTGTCATTCTGGGTCATGCGAACTTGAACCCAGAAAATATGGCTTGTCCAGCTTGCTGCCCAGACTGCTCTTTAATACTTGGGGCCACTTATGTTCAATTTATATGCAGCTGCATCCTAGTTCCCAAAGATCAGTACAGCCTCCAAACAAGAAAATCCATAGTCTGGGAGCTCAACATCAACTCTGCCTGGCTGGTGACCCCACTCTGTCCTTGGCCACCCACACTAGAAGCTGGATGACTCTCTCATTGTTTGTTTGGAAATAACTTCTACCCCATCAGCTCCGCCCCCCCCCCCCCATTTTTCCTCCCCCGAAACCCATACCCCCCCCCCCATTTTT